>NC_141601.1:29627305-29927305 GCF_047967505.1 Dipteris shenzhenensis | reverse complement strand
GTGGGCTTACAAGTAGAGTTAGTTGGTTCCTGCGTAGTTACACGAGAATGGAGCATTGATATCTAACACCTTACACCTTGCAAAGGACATTAAAAACTATTTGTTTTAAGACCCTTGTAAAGTTTGATGTTGTTCCGACAATGGGATATACGGATGTAGATGTCCGTTGGACATTTTGGTATGTGGAGGGCATACCACATTTTGGTGTGTGGAAGCCATACCATCACACTTACATTATCGAAGGGACTATGCAAGGGTCTAATTTAGTGTGTGGAAGGCATACCATCACACACACATTTTGTTGGGTGTATGGAAGGGACTTATCAAATGAACCCATACATGAATTTATCAAATGATCCCACATTTTGGTGGGTTTGCACACAAGCCACTAACATGAACTTATCAAATGATCCCACCCTTTGCATTGCACATAGATCACTAACATGAATCCATGAAACGATCCGACTCTTTGGTTTGCACACAAACCACTTTCATGAACTTATCAAATGACCCGCCTCTTTGGTTTGCACACAAACCACTTTGGAGCGGGGACCAATATAGTCCAACTTGTATAATAGCCATGAGCTATTTCGCAATGGATTTGGTGAATTTCAACTAGTACCTTTCATTTTGTAATAAATTAATCCACTAGCTTCAATTTTATACTTTATTTGGAAAATAGACTACAGGTAGCGAGATAGTTTGGTACTAATAACATTACATGGAACTATTATACTGAATTTAAGTTCTCTTATGGAGGTTTTTGGTAAGCAATGAGATACAAGCTAATCAAGTAGTTGCATTTTTTTGGATTAGTAGTATATAGGGGAAACTTGAGACAATATTGATTGTCTCCATGATTACCTATAGGTGGAAATATAAAGGAATACATAAGAATCGGTCTAGTTGGTGATCTGTACTCATATACAATTGTAATGTTATAAATTGGTTACAAGAATGACATCAGTCCCTTTTGAATTATGATAGTCATGATTATATATGTTTTAGAGATGATATAGATTTGAGTACTTGATATTGCATTCACAACACCGGAAAATATAGCAAATGTGAAATGCTAAGGAACATACCTTGACCAGTTTTTATTGCCATTCACTGATTATTTTTAAAGGTTCAAGTGCCAAAATATGAATTCTTGCTAATTAGGTTGTATGACATGGATGACAATAGTGTGCCAGCATGGAGTCCTGCAGTCCCACATTGAAATGTCCTTGTTCTAACTTGTCCTTTGTGTGGATGGATGCAGGTGAGTTGGCACACTTCTCAACTAGACTTGCAAATAAAGGTTTTTGAAGATTACACTGGCACACTATCTATTACTAGTGGGATGGATTGATGCATATAATCATCCTATTGTAGTTGTTGCTCTTTTGCCTACAACTTTTGGCTAGTATTGAAAATTTTGGGAATAGATTTTCCTTTGTATGGATATATAATAGACATGGATGTTTTGAGACAACTCAATGATCTCTAGTTATAACTATTAGTCCACAATTTTTTGGAAGAATAGAAATTTATCCTTTTTCACCTTCCTTCAGAATTGACTACATGGGGATTTTGGGAAAGGAGGAATGATAATGACTAATTTGGGACACCTTATATCCCCTATCCAACTTATATTCAGTTGATTGTATCACAAAGACTCTATTTTTTACAATGCCAATATAGTTATCTATAGTACTTTTTGATCCCTTTGTGTGGGACATGATAACACTTGGAAGATAAGGGATTTTGGAATGTTGTGTATGAAATGGGTGTGATTTTTGCAATTACAAACATTGGATTTGAGGTTATTTAACAAAATTAAGGAATGAATGAACTAAGGGCATTGAAGTAATATGATTCTAGATGTGTCAATGATATTGGATTGAAGTATGGAAAAGAATAGTAGAAATGTAGGATGAACACACGCACACACACAATTTCACTATGATCTCAATCTACACATGCACATGCACCCCCGACAATGAAGCAACTCCTTTTGGGTGATAGTTTCTCGCTTGGATCTCACTTTGACACTTTGCTAGAAGGAACGGTATGATATGGATTATTCTCACTTATGCGGTTTTAAGAAGTTGGTTTTATTAATGGACTACTCTCACTAGGTGTTTGAAAAGGGCAATGATGGATGTTTGCAATTGGTTTACTTTGACATTGGCCAGTAGTATAGTAGGATAGATTGTTTGATAGGATGAGCGCACGCGCGCGCACACACACACACACACATACTTAGATTATGCAATTTTTCCCTTTTCTCGCCTTTTGTCCCCTACCTAATTCATGTTATACCCTAAACTCCTCTACCTAATCACATTACTTCTGAACTTTCTCTATAACGTGTCCTCTATAAGCAACCACTTCCCCCCACTCTTTGCTTTTTTTATCCTACCACCCCACGTTTCCTCCCACTCTTTTCTTTCCCACCTCCCCACGTTCTCAGCCATCTCATGCACATGCTTGACCTTTAATGTTGCGTCTTCCTTCCCATAGCTTCATTGCGACCTCTTTTTCCTAACCTTGGACCTTGCAGCTTCTCATATCTCATTGTGCTTTGCAATAGAGCCTCCTCCATGACCTCATTTGCTTAGGTTGGGTATCCCTTCCTCACTACACACACACACACACACACACACACACACACACATGCATGCACACACCATGTATTGTGTGGCTTGAGAGGTGGCATTCTTCCTCATATATATATATAAGCTTAGGGAAGGGTATTCTTCCTCATATATTTATAAGCTTAGGAAACTGGCCTTGCTAGCTCCACCTTGATAGCCACATCGACACTTTGCTTTGGACCATTAGATTTAAGTAGATCTAAATGGCTAGCATGGGCTTTATCATGGGTACTTGTGAAAAAATATGGAGAGAGGAGTGGAAAAGAGTGAAGATGAGGAGTGAGGGCATAGGAGCACACCACAAATGACTAACTGTACACTAGTATTAGTTGAAAATGATGAATATATACAAACCCCTTTAGGGTTAGAGTTAGGAATTCCAACTCTTTCCTTTGTAGCACTCTATTTGTTAGTACTATGCACATATGATTACAAATGATGTTGAGATGCTTCAGATTCAACAACTTCCCTCAAGATCAACATCATGAAGTAGGCCTTTCCAATAAAGCAATCTTTGTAGTTGTTAGCAATTATAGAGCGCATGAAGGCCATGATGTCCTTCCCCCGTGCATCCATCAAGATGCCTCCTGTCTGAGTGATGTCATAGAAAATTGTACCATCAGCCTCTGGCATGTTTGCATCATCTAAATCATCCCCGTCCCCACCACTATGCCCCCCAAAGTAGGCTACCATGCATCCCCCACTGCTCTCCCTACTACTACGCCTATTGCCCTATCATGTCAAGCTAGTATGCTGGCCACTCGTAGTTGGAGAAGCAACTCTCGACTGCACGGGAGTACGGTGCCATTTGTAGTTGGAGAAGTGACTCTCGATGGCACGGGAGGTCTCTGGTGGCTCTGTGAGCTAGAAGGACCTCTTGATCATAGGGAGGGAGAAGGGACTCGGCTCTGTAGTCGACTGGGCTGGCTCGACTCTGCTAGGGTAATCTCAGCTGGTGTGGGATTGGGGTGGTTTGGAGTTTGTACTGCCGACTCATGGGGGGTGTTTGTAGTACCTGTCATGTATGTGTATAACTCTGCAGGAGTGGGAGGGTGCCCCAAAATGTTATATAACTCCTGAAAGATGGCATCCCGAAGATCAGGTCAGGTTGAAGAGCTTCCTGGCCACATGATAAACTGAAGAAAAGAAAAGAAGAAGATTACCATCGAGCATTCCCTTGTCATCATGAGATGCAAAAGAAAAATAGAGTGACAGCCTGACATTGAGAAAGCATTTATAGACTCCTGCATTCTTTGAATTAGAGTGACATAAGTTTGTATCTGCTTGCTCACTGTCAGGCTATTGAAGCTTCACATGGGGAAAAAGAGAGAAGGAAAGAGAGGAAAAGAGAGGAAAAGATGAGAAAAAAGAAAGGAGATAAGAGAGAAAAAGATAGAAGGAAAGAGAAGGAAAGAGAGGAGAAAGGAGAGGAAAACAGAGGAGAAAAAGAGAGAAAAGTGGGGATAAAAGAGAGAAAAAGAGAGAAATAGAGAGAAGGAAAGAGAGGAGAAAAGAGAGGAAAATAGAGGAAAAGAGGAGAGAAAAAAAGAGAGAAAAAGAGAGGAGATAAGAGAGGAAAATTACCACAAAAAGAGAAGGAAAGAGAGGATAAAAGAGAGAAGGAAAAAGAGAGAAAAGGTGAGGATAAAAGAGAGAAAAAGAGAGAAGGAAAGAGTAGAGAAAAGAGAGGAGGGAAAGAGAGAAAAAGAGAGAAGAAAAAAGATGAGAAAAGAGACGAAAAGGGAAGGAAAGAGAGGAGATAAGAGAGACAAAGAGAGACGAAAAGACAAGGAAAGAGAGGATAAAAGAGAGAAGGAAAAAGAGAGATAAGGTGAAGGAAAGAGAGGAGAAAAGAGAGGAAAACAGAGAAGGAAAGAGATGATAAAAGAGACAAAAAGAGAGGAAAAGAGAGGAGAAAAAGAAAGGAGATAAGAGAGTTGAAAAGAGAGGAGATAAAAGAGGAGATAAGAGAGGAGAAAAGAGAAGGAAAGAGAGGAGAAAGGAGAGAAAAAGAGAACACAATCCCTTATTTCTTCACGAATGCAATCCCTTTCTTCAATCATGCTTTCCCTTTTCATCATTCATGCAATCCCTTTCTTCAATCATGCAATCCTTTTCCATCATTCATGCAATCCCTTTCTTCATTCATGCAATCACTTATTTCAATAATTCAATATGCAATCCTTAGGGGAAGGGGAAGGGGAAGGGGAAGGGAAAGAGAAGGAAAAGGAAGGGGAAAGGGAAGAATACATAAGACTGTCAGAGTGCGTCTATAGATGCATCTAACAGTGCGTCTATAGGAGCGGCTGTCTATTTTCCCAAAAGATAGATGCATCTATAGATGCACTCCGATAGATGCCTTTTTCTAAGAAATTGAAAAGGACATGCGCCCGACCCCAAAAAGAACAACACTAGTACAAAAAACATCCATTCCCTGCATACGACAAAGGACGAATCCAAAGAGAGCAACTTCCAAAGAAGATCAACCGTCAAGAGACTTACCTTGGAAAGTGGTATGGAAGCTTCTTGTCCTTCTTCAAAGTTGCTTCTCTTTCTTCTCTTCCTTCTTCACCCTTTGTTTCTCTTTCTTCTTTTCCTTGTTCACCCTCTTATCTTGTGTGCTTGGGGATGATTGTGTAAGCTTGCAGATGAGTGTGGGTGCTTGGAGATAAGTGTGGATGCTTGGAGCTATGTCTATTAATAGGAAAGCAAGCCACATGACACTAAAAGTATGTGAAGAAAAGCAAGCGCGCTAACAGTAGGTTCAAAAATCAGCTCGCAATCTACATGTCTAAAAGAGCATCTATCTACAAGTCTATCTATGCATCTAAAAGTGTGTCTATCTGCACGTCTATCAATGCATCTAAAGTACATTTTAGATGTGCCTATAGATGCACTCCATAGTATAGACGCGGTGTTAGACGTGCTTTTAGATGCTCCACAGAGTTTTGACATTTACAACTCATGCAAGAACAAATTTTTTGGGTTGTTTATATGTAAAATGTCTTCATCTTCAACAAATAGCTCTAGTGATGATGAATCCCTCCATATCCACCATCGCAAAATGTGGTTGGAGCAAAAAATCAAATGTATGTGTGATCGATGGCGAGGAAACATGTATTGTGCATGTAGAATTACACTCAATCATGTCTCAAAGTATGGAGAATGGGATGCGACCATAAACATGGTAAGTGTTAAAGAGTTAAGGTTGATTGAGATACCTATGGGTGTTCATGTGTTTGAGTTATGATCCCGTTTTAATTTGATACAAGATGCAATGCCACACCCGCATATGTTGCCCTATGCTTGTCTCATGAGGAGGCAAAGCCTCGACGACATGAGGTGGATCTTCAGGAAGGACTGTTATGGATGCATGGAGTGATGGTGATAGTAGACCTCCACCATTACCTCATGAGGCCGTGGTGGAGGAGGTGTTTGATGATATGGTGCAGGATTTATATGTCCACATCAATCCTCAGGTAGGGATGATAGCATGGAGCAGGACAATCTTTTTACTGCAGCATCGACTCGACTGTTTGAGGGGTGCACATTCTCTGTTCTACGTGCCTCCCTTGCGTTACTAAACTTGCAGACCTGAGCAATGCAAGTTTGAATGCATTACTCAAGTAAGCTTTAAAGTCTATTTTGCAAACATGGTGAATTATGCTAGTGGGTCAATTAATCGAATGCTTTTTCTCATTTATGATCTTCATGTGTAGGCTATTGTGTAAAATGCTTCCAAGGGAGAATAAATTACCGACCTCAAGAGATATGGCAAGGCAACATGTGACCTCTCTTGGAGGATTAGATTACAAGCACATCCATGCATGCATCAATGATTGCGTTCTGTTTCGTGGACCACATAAGGATGCAAGAGAGTGTCCTACTTGTGGAGAGGCAAGATATAGAGCAGATCTCAAAACTTTGGATGTGCCTCGTAAGGTTCTGTGACATTTTCCCATAATCCCTCGCATCCAACATATGTTCAAGTGCAAATCCATTGCAGAGCTCATGTCATGGCATTCCTCCCATTGATCAACCGATGGCAAATGGGGAGAACTCCCGTAGACACTCCTACGTGGAAGCATATTGAAGACACATGGCCAAGCTTCAAGGAAGAACCTAGGAGCTTGAGACTTGGATTAGGTATGGACGGTGTGAACCCATTTGGTCTCAAAAACACCTCTTACAGTGTATGGCCAATGATATTGGTGAATTATAATCTTCCACCCTCTATGGCGATTAAGAAAGGACATAAAGCACCTCTTAGAGTGTATGGCCAGTGATATTGGTGAATTATAATCTTCCACCCTCTATGGTGATTAAGAAAGGACATGGCCAAGCTTTTGGATTGGGTATGGATGGTGTGAAAACATTTGGTCTCAAAAGCACCTATTACAGTGTATGGCCAGTGATATTGGTGAATTATAATCTTCCACCCTCTATGGCGATTAAGAAAGGACATGTTATGTTATCCCTTCTAATTCCAGGGAAACGTAAAGTCAAAAATCCTGATGTTTATTTGGAGCCTTTGATTGACGAGCTAGAGATACCTTTGGAGGGTATCGAGGTGCATGATGTGAGCAGGCCTCCCTCGTTACTCACGAGACTTCAACTGCAAAGCAATCTTGATGTGGACAATGCATGACTTCCCAGGCTATGGTGAGTGTTCAAATAAGCATTGGACTTTTAATTATGAGTAGGCAATCGATGTGGCACCCTAAAACCACCTTCAACTCTTAATTGCATCTATTGTTTAGGTCTCACTACATCGGGTTACTATGCATGTCTTGTTTGTGGTCCTTCGCTAGTTGCCTCATGGGCAGACCCATTGAATAAGGTCATCTGTGAGAATCACCATTGATTTCTCCCACCTGATCATCCTAGATATGTCGCCCCTTGGAATGAAGTTCCCCCATAGTCACTCACTATGGGAGATTGGATGAGAATTAAGGATGGATCCACGACTCCTCCACCACTTGGCGTGAGCTAGTAAAGGTTTGTAACTATTGTGTGCTATATTGGCTGGAAATAAAGATTGCCCTGCTAACACCAACTTTTGTTTAGATACTCCATCTTTTATCATTTACCATATTGGTCCCACCTCAAGATCAGTCAACTGCTTGATCCCATGCATATCTTCAAAATGTGGCATCTACCATTTGGGAACGTCTAAATGGGACACGAGATTCCACAGGCATAAGGGAGGATCCATGCACCATAAGGAGGATGCATGAAGCTTGGCCACAAGAGAGGCCAAATGGGCATGTCTTTTTACCTTGTGCACTGTGGAGGTTATCAAAGCTGGAGATGGTTGCGGTGAAATGAGCTATCACTACAGTTTGTACTCCCACAAGATGCATGAGGTGTTTGAAGGGGGCCTTCACAAAGAGCAACAAAAGAGGTGTAGAGCAATTATATGGCTTGAAATCTCATGATTGGCACAAGATGCTCCAAGTAAGTATTTTATGTGCATAAAATGTTTTTCCTTCCAAATTTGTGAGTAAATTAGAAGCAACTAGCCAACCATTCCTCGTGTATTCAGTTCATACTACCTACTAGCATTTCTCGTAGTGTATCGAAGGACGTGAAGGATTGTATTTACAAGATGGGTGAGCTTATGAGATACTGTATAGGATACAAAATGTGAATTTTTATTTACAAGATGGGCGAGCTTGTGAGGTACTGTATAGGATGCAAGGTGTTCATATTGCTAATAGTGTACTTTTTCCTTTCTAGGTATGTGAGCTCAAAGGAAATAGATCCCACCACGCTTGAGAATGCTTGAGTTATGTCAGTGGAGGTGGTTTGTTTAGTCGAGGAGACATTTCCATGTTCTATTCTCACAAGCCAACTACATCTCATAGTGCATTTGGTGGATGAGATTGCTATATGTGGTATTGTACATGCACGATGGTTGTTCTTCCTCGAGCGCTTCATGAAAACCTTGAAGGGTTTCGTGAGACAAAATGCAAGACCCGAAGGTAGCATGGCCGAGGGTTGGTTGGTACAAGAGTCACTTGTATATATTTTTGAGTTTCTTGTTAATGTGGATAGCTCTCTCCCACGACTATGGAGAGATGATGAAAACCTAAGGATGACCTCTATTGTGCCTCATGGAAAGGACATAGCAAAGTAATAGTCACGGAGTTGCTTAATAATATCAACCTCTATTGCATGCTTAATAGTGATGTGATGAAAAGATGGGTGACAAGATACGAGGATGCAAAGGCAAGAAGACAAGGAGAAAGGGCCCTCTTTTGTACACACCACGGATCTCGTGTGCCATACCCTCAACGTATCATCTAAGAGCACTTCCAAAGGATATTCATGTGGATTGGCTACTTGATGAAATGGAGAGAGATGAGGGAATGCATATCACAATGGAAGAATGGGAGTATGCTAGGGGATGCATGAGCAAGGTCGGTATATAGAATGTTATGCATAAGTTAGGAGCTTTCAACAATTTAGATTGCTTATTTAATTGATTTTTTCTTGGTGTAGTATACTATGTTCAATGCTATATGGTGTGAGGGCAAGCATTTTCGAACACAACAGATTGATGATAAGAGAAACACACAAGATTGTGACGTCAAACCTAGGTGGCATACTAACTGAGCTACTAACTAGAGTACATAAAGATAGCTGTCATCCAGCTATTATTCATGGGTAGTGTACCAACCGCATCTGTAGCTAACAAATTGGTGACATAAATGCACAATGGTCACCCTGGCATATCACGAGTGGAGCTCGATATCTCAACACTCCCCCTCGAGCTCAATCCCAATTCCTGCACAACACCAAGTAGGTCTCTGAACTTGTGCAGCTTCTCTATGCCCAATGTACAACTTTGCTTGTTACTGAAACTAATGCAAAAAATCATCGAGAAATCATCCATGGATGTTGTCTTCCTCTAGGGACAATGTTAGGAGAATGTATGTTGTCTCTTTTTTACCCAAGTGCAGGTTCCGAGGGTGTTGTTCACCAATAGTCGTGTTGTTCCTTGTTATAGCATAGGTGTTCACAAGTGTAAATAGGTCCTTGGGTCGTGTTCCGATTGAGAGGTGTAGGCTAAAGTGTGGAAAGAAAATCTCATGCGTATGTGAATGAGAAAGAGGGCTTGATTATAACGATTGATGGAGGCTCTCATCTCCATGGGAGTTCAAGGGTTTAGAAGGGGATTTTAGGGATAGAAGTGGGGACAAGGTTGAGATAGTTAACTAGGAGTTCCAAGGTTCAGAGGGGGTTGCAGGGTTTAGGAGGAGTCCAAGGTTAAGGAGTGGAGAGCTAGTCTCCTTCGCAGATTCCATGGGTAAGGGTTGAGGATAAGGGAGGGAGGAGGAGGAGGGAGGAGGGAGGAGGAGGAGAAGGGAGGAGGAGGAGGAGGAGGAGGAAGGAGGAGAAGGAGGAGGGAGGAGGAGGAGATGGAGGAGAAGGGAGGAGGAGGAGATGGAGGAGAAGGGAAGAGGAGGAGGGTGTTCAAGAGAGAGAGGAAGGAAAAGCAGGGAGGAGGAGGAGGAGGGAGTTCAAGGGAGGGAGGAAGGAGGAGATGGGAGGAGAAGGGAGGGAGGAAGAGGAGATGGAGGAGGAGGAGGAGGGAGTTTAAGGGAGGGAGGAAGGAGGGAGTTTAAGGGAGGGAGGAAGGAGGAGGAGGAGGGAGTTCAAGGGTAGAGAGTGCAAGGGTAAGGGCATGCTAGAACACGATAGTGTAAGAGAGCATGGACGCAATGGAAATCAATTGCATGAACACAATAGTGAGCTTGAACACTAAATCCTAAAGAGTCGGAGCTTCATTCCATTTGAGAGATATTTATACATGTTGGGCTCTCCTTTTTTGGGGGGGACCTTTTGGGTCTCTACACAAAGTGGGGGGAACCTTTGGGTCTCTACAGAAAGTGGAGGGACCTTTTGGGTCTCTACACAAAGTGGAGGGACCTCCGAAAGTGTAGGCTTTTAGTCTTTCTCTCTCTAGATTTAGTATTTCTCTCTCTAGATCTTGATTTTGCAAGTATGATTGGATCTTTTTTAGAGAGGATTTTGGCTATCCTCATCCTTTAAGTTTTATCATACTATCTTTCAGGATCTAGAGAGGATTTTGGCTGGTGTGCAATGGCTGGAAAAATACCCCATAGGATGGTGTTTTCATGTGTGAAATCTTGGTGCAAACGGGGTCTAGTTCGGGTCCCAAACGGATGAGTTACGAGGTTTTAAAGTAAGGGTAAAAATGGTCCTTTTTTGTGGGGGAGTCCTTGCCCTTAAGTTTGCTATGAATGGTCCTAAACTCTAATTGGGATGGACTAGCTGAACTAAGGAAGTTAAACTAATCAGCTAGTTAAGCTAACTTTTGTAGTTACAATAACTATCCTAGCTAGTTAGGCCACTAATTGAAATACACTTAGTCTAACCTAACTAACTAAATTGAGGTTTTACTAACCTAACTAGAGTATATCCAACCTAACCTAGGTTAGCCAAACTAACCTAACTATGGTTACTTTTTAGGGTTTCTTTAACCCTTTTTTTTTTGGTGAGGGGGGGGGGTCGGGTGGATTTGGAGATGTTGGAGGGGGGGAAATGCAAACGGAGAAGGGGGGTTAAGTATGAGGCACTTAAGGCCTTTTGTGGGGAGGGTGTCGAGAGGTGCAGTCGGGCGGGTGCCATCATCATCATGGGCAGGTGGAGGGGGTAAAGGTGGGTGGAGATGGTAAAGGGGGGTGGAGGTGGAGATGGGGGGAAAAGAGGAAAAAAAAGGGGGGAGGGGGGGGTGGAGGGGGTAAAGGGGGGGAAGGAGGGAAAGGGGGTTGGAGGTCGGGGGTGGACGTGGAGATGGAGATGGGGGGGAAAGAGGGAAGGGGAATGGAGGTGGAAATGGGGGGGGAAGAGGGGAAAAAAAAAAGGGGGGGGTAGAGGGGAAAAAAAGGGGGGGTGGAGATGGAGATGGGGATGGGGGGGAAAGATGGAAAAAGGGGGGGGGGGAGGGAAAGGGAATGGGGGGTGGAGGTGGAGATGGGGATGGGGATGGGGGGGAAAGAGGGGAAAAAAAAAAGGGGGGGGGGGGGGTGGAGGGAAAGGGAATGGGGGGTGGAGGTGGAGATGGGGATGGGGGGGAAAGCGGGAAGAAGAGGGGAAGGATGTGGGGGTGGAGGGGGGTGGAGGTGGAGGTGGAGGGGGATAGAGAGAGGTAGAGAGATGGTGGAGTGGAGGGAGTTGGAGATGGGGGATGGAGAAGGAGATGGGAGATGGAGGGGGAGGGGAAAAAGGGGAGATGGGATGTAGAGAGAGGTAGAAAGATAATGGAGTGGAAGGAGTTGGAGATAGAGAGAGGTAGAGAGATGGTGGAGTGGAGGAGTTGGAGATGGGGGGTGGAGAACGATATGGGAGATGGAGGGGGAGAGGAAAAAGGGGAAATGGGATGTAGAGAGAGGTAATGGAGTGGAGGGAGTTGGAGATAGAGAGAGGTAGAGAGATGGTGGAGATTGGGGGGTGGTGGAGGAGATGGGAGATGGAGGGGGAGGAAAGAAAGGGGAGATGGGGTGTAGAGAGAGGTAGAGAGATGATGGAGGGAAAAAGGATGGTTACCGTGGGTGGGGGAGATGGGGGATGGATAGAAAAAGTAGAGGTGGTGGGGAGGAAGATGATGGGAGGTGGAGATGGAGATGGAAGGGGGGGTGATGGAAAAAGTGGTGGTGCGCGGGGGATTCACAGGGGGAAACTTATGATATCACGTGAGTGTACAATAGGGGGTTTTTTTGAAATGAGGCATAAGCTTATACATTAGGGGTGGGGGCCCTTTTTTTTTCCCCAATATTGAATTTAAGCTAGGGGGACCATGTCATATTTAAGAAGGGGGGACATAATATAGGTTACCTTGGGTAACTAGTCCAAACAAGTTTGATTTTGTGTATGGTTTTAAATAGTCATAGGGAAAGTAACCTAAATTTGCTTATTGTGTAATCTAAATGCTTGAGAAAGAATGTAGATTTAAGGAAAGGGACGAAGCTTAAATAGGGGTGTTTTATCATCCTACATGGATCTTAAATAGGGGGTTTTCTTGAAGTTCATGAATGCAGGTGACGTCCCCCTTTAATGAAGAGTGAATCCCCCGGGTGGTGGTGGAGGGGGGATTGATGGAAAAAAATGGTGGTGGTGGTGGTGAACGAAAAATAGAGAAAGACAGAAATTATGGCAACTTAACGAAATTTGGAGAAGGAAGTGGCTAACAAAAGGGTAGGGAAAGAAATGAGGGGGGTTGGTGTTGCTTTTATAGGATGTGGGGGGATTAAGGGTTAATTTTGGGTGTTGTGTATTAATATGATTTTGTAAGTTAACATTATCCTTTTGCATTTTTTGGAAGCATTTTTTTTTTAATCCTTTGCCTTGAGGGATGTGTCTAGTATGGTTTTTCATAGGGGTTCTTTTTTCACACATGCAAGCACGTGCTCCGCTTTCACTTCAGGTGCTAAGCTCCCCGGTAGTGGCACCAAATGTTATCTCTGTTTTTCCCAAGTGTAGGTTCCGAGGGTGTTGGTCACCTATAGTCGTGTCATTGCTCGTTGTAGCATAAATGTTCACAAGTGTAGCATAGGTCCTCGGGTTGTGTTCTGTTGACAGGTCTAGGCTAAAGCATGGAAAGCAAATCTCATGCATATGTGAATGAGAAAGAGGGCTTGATTATAACGATTGATGGAGGCTCTCACCTCCACGGGAGTTCAAGGGTTTAGAAGGGGGTTTCAGGGTTAGAAGTGGGGACGGGGTTGAGATAGTTAACTAGGAGTTCTAGGGTTCAGAGAGGGTTGCAGGGTTTAGGAGGAGTACAAGGTTGAGGAGTGGAGAGCTAGTCTCCTTCGCGGATTCGAGGGGTAAGGCTTGAGGAGAAGGGAGGGAGGAGGAGGAGGGAGGAGGAGGAGATGGGAGGAGGAGGAGGGAGGAGGAGGAGGAGGAGGAGGGAGGAGGAGGAGATGGAGGAGAAGGGAGTAGGAGGAGATGGAGGAGAAGGGAGGAGGAGGAGGAGGGAGTTCAAGAGAGGGAGGAAGGAGGAGAAGGGAGGAGAAAGAGGAGGGAGTTCAAGAGAGGGAGGAAGGAGGAGAAGGGAGGAGAAAGAGGAGGGAGTTCAAGGGAGGGAGGAAGGAGGAGATGGGAGGAGAAGGGAGGGAGGAAGAGGAGATGGAGGAGAAGGGAGGAGGAGGAGGAGGGAAGAAGGAGGAGGAGGGAGTTCAAGGGTAGAGAGTGCAAGGGTAAGGGCATGCTAGAACATGATAGTGTGGAGGGACCTCCGAAAGTGTAGGCTTTTAGTCTTTCGTCTTTCTCTCTCTAGATTCTGATTTTGCAAGTATGATTGGATCTTTTCTAGAGAGGATTTTGGCTATCCTCATCCTTTAAGATTTATCATACTATCTTTCAGGATCAAGATATTACAAGCGAAGCTTTGCCGCGCTACTCTACACACACAATGCTCTCATAGTTGTTGTCCTAGGACTGCACTTCTAGCCCTTGTTGCCACAAGGTTAACAATGTAAGAAGAAATTTTCACTGATTTGACACAACATAAAGACTATATATCACCATAGCAATCCAAGGTAGGGATTTCAAGTCTTCTTCAAACTTTTGGGCACATTTTATGTCACAAGACATGAACCACTCTTCCTAAAGATTTTGCAAATGTCCCTATTGCATGCTTGCAGCTTCTCTACAGCTTCTAAAACTTATGTAATTTACACTACCCTTTTGTATTTTAACATTTAGGCCTTAATTTACTTCCTTATGTATATGTAAATATGTAAGTAATGTAACTAATAAAGATCCATCTATTGAACTCACGTGATAGTGTTACATATGATGAGTGACTCCCTCGAGGTTCCCACAGGCGAATCCCCACACATCTAAATGTCATCACCTTAGATGACATGCTCACATAGGGCCTCTTTATGGTTGTGCTGTATGGGTTTCCCCTAGATTTCAACGATGGCCTCAGTATTTTGAGAGCAGAGTACTCTCGACTTGCTGGGAGTCCGTAATCTAAGTCCTGGCAATGGGCATGGCCTCTCCATCGTATCCTCCTTTGACTCCCTAAAAATTTTTAATGCAACAAGCTAGACTGGTGGAAAATTGAGTTGTACAAATTTTCTCTTTCTTAGATGAGGCTCTCAGCAATGGCTAGATGTAATCTTTTGGGTTCTCAACAACGATCTTTTGATGTTTTGGTCTCTAAGGAATTTATGTAATCTCTTTTTCTTCAATTTGAGGCTCTCAGTATGCATTGTTGTTAGCTTTTGTATTTGTATTTGAATGGTTATGGCCACTACTTGTAATCTTTTTGCCTTTAAGGCTCTAAGCAATTGCCAAGTTTTTATAAATATAAGATCCTCTGTTCAATTTTTTCTTGGTATAAGTTGATAATTTTTATATAACCTGTTATTGGATATAGATGTACATTGTAATCTCTTTTGCTCAATTTTCGCTCGATAAATTGTACTTTATATCTACTGCAACAAGCACGAAAATACTAGGAAAGAAGGACTACAATTTTCTTGGTTTATCACCAAAATGGTGCTAAAATAACTCCAACAACCCGACCGTTGTGGTTGCATGGAGATACATCTTTAAAAATACAATTAAAATTTGGAAAAATGCAATTGACGATATGGCCCTTGAGGGGTCCCCTCTAGGGGCAAGGGCCATATTGACATGCATTATACAATATCCAGGATGCCGCTGGACATAAATGGCATGTCGATATGGCTCTTGCCCCTAAAGGGGACCCTTTAAGGGCCATATCATCAATTGCATTTTTCTTGGTTGCACAACGGAATACATTTTCCTTGGTACACAAATATATAACTCCAAGAACCAGCGTGGTGGCTTTTATAGATCTCCTTCTGTTTGCCAGCGCGCTAGTCATAGACCTCCTCCTAGAATACATAAAAATAGGTGACGGAGCTATAACTCCTAGAACTAGTGCAGTGGTCTCTCCAAGACAACCTTGAATTCTAGGCAATGACAGGTTGTCAGGCTAGAGATTACGCTGAGATGATGCTCATAATGATAGATTGCATCTCATTATTTCACCAAAAACTAGCGTGGTGGTCTCTCCAAGCCAACCTATGATTTGCATGGGCTACGGGCAAAGATGCGACAAAAGGTTGCACGATGACAAGTGGTCAGGCTAGAGACCTGCGCTACAGTGGTGTTCAAAATGATAGATTGCATCTAATTATTATGCCAGGAACCAGCGCAGTGGTCTCTCCAAGCAACCTTCAATTTTAATGATCTGCATGGGTGCGTGCCCAGTGAAAGGTGGCAAAGTTGCAACAAAGGCTGCACGATGATAAGTGATCAGGCGGCATAGGCTAGAGACTACGCTACATGTAGAAGTAGTGTAGAGATGCCATGTGTCGAGCTATGCGATGTTCTGAACAAATAGATTGCATCTCATTATTACGCCAATGCGCCTTCATGACGTCAGGAAAAATTTTGGTGAGAGCGCGGGTCTGTGCAAAATTCAAATATTTTTCCTAGAGCGCATTGTGTCGCAGCCCCAAAATGGCCCCAAAAATAATTCCGGTATTGGCTACACCTAAGCAAACGTTGACCCGAGAGTGTGACAAGGAAGCTAGGGAAGGCAAAGAGGGCGAGATGAGGGAACTTATATGGGAGGTGAGGGGGAATAGGATGTTGGAAAGGTCACCTCCCCATCTGTAAGCCTCCAAATGAGGAGCATGGGGGAGGAAGACCTAGGGTAGGATAGGCCTAGGAAAGAGAGAAGGAGTCACTACCGCATGGACAATAGCAAGGTTGCCATGTGGGTAGCACATAAAGAGATCCAGCTGAAGCCTGAGAGGCTTAGATGGGCAGGAAAGACGATGGGGCAATGTGCCTTGGATATGGCCTAGTAGAGTGGAGCAACAAGAAGGTGTAGGAGTGAAGCTGGGAAGGGAGCCCTAGCAGATGGTGCAATTAAGGTAGACCATGGAAGGTAGATAAGCAGGGCACACAAAAGATTAGGTGGTGTGGCAAAGGAGGGGTTGCAAGAGGGTAGCAACCTACCCTTACACAGGCACTATTTACATAAGGAATTTCTAAGATATACCAAGGGCCAAATATGTTGGTCAGCTAGCCAACCAAGTCAGCTAGCACATAGCCTCATAAGGGTTGCCCACAGCCCCATAATTGTAGATAGATCATGTACTCTTACAAATCTTCTTCAAAAGAACCATGTCTAGGGGAGAATGGCTCGGTGGATTTCGTTGCTTCAAGATTGATATGGTCTAATGGACTAGAGATCGAACAGAATGATCAAAATGATGTTGGCAATATATATCGACCCACAATACAATATTTGGGATGTGTCTTTGTCCTATGTCTTGGCTTTATAATATAGCTCTTCAAGGATCAACACAAAGTAGTCCAATTGAATCACGTTTTGGATGCACTATATGTGAAGATTGTGGGAGAGAGGGAAGGAGTCTCACTTACGGCTTTCTCACATGCACAAATGGGGGAATATACACAAAGGTGGAGGCTGAAAACAGTTTTCCTCTTCTTAGTTGTGAAAGCCAAAAGAACTCTAGTACAAAGAAATAGAAGAACCCTATATGTGGGTCTCAAACCAAACTCAACTAACTAAGGTGGCATACTAACTGAGCCACGAACTAGTGTAGATAAGGATAGCTGTCATCCAGCTATTATTCGTGGGCGGTGTACCAACCGCATCTCCAGCTAACAAGTCGGTGACATAAATGCACAACAGTCACCCTGGCATATCGCGAGTGGAGCTCGATATCTCAACACTCCCCCTCGAGCTCAATCCCAAATCCTGCACACACCAAGCAGGTCTCTGAACTTGCGCAACTTCTCTGCACCCAATGCTTTCGTGAATATGTCAGCTACCTGATCCTTTGTGCTGACATAAACTAGATCAATAAGACCTAGTAAAACCTTCTCCCGCACATAGTGATAATGCACCTCAATGTGCTTTGTTCTAGCATGAAAGACTGGGTTCTTTGCCAAATGTATACTGCTCATGTTGTCACAATAAATGACAACCGGCCCATCTGTAGACTGATGCATATCATAAAGTAGCTTATGCAACCAAGCTACCTCGCATGCAGCCATTGCTGCACCCCTGTACTCAGCCTCTGTGCTCGACAAGGCAACTGTAGGTTGTTTCTTGCTGCTCCAAGTGACTGCAGCACTCCCAAAAGAGAACATATATCCACTGGTAGATCGTCTATCAGAAATACTACCAGCCCAATCAGCATCAGTGTATCCATGCAACTGTATCTGAACCCCAGCCTCATAAAATAGTCCATACTGCAATGTGGACTTCACATACCTGAGTATGCGTCTAGCCGCATCCAAATGCGGTTTCCTTGGAGCCTGCATAAACTGACTTACCAACCCAACAGCATAGCTCAAATCTGGCCTGGTAATAGTCATGTAAATCAAACTTCCTACTATGCGTCTATACATAGTAGGGTCTTCCAGAAGCTCACCTGCATCTGTGCTCAGCTTCACATTCTGCTCCAAAGGAACGGAAATAGGCTTACAGCCTGTCATCCCATATTTGGGCAGCATGTCCAATCCATACTGCCTCTGCAAGAGCTGTATCCCACTTGGTGATCTAATCACCTCAATGCCCAAGAAATAACGCAGCTCTCCCAAATCCTTCATCTCAAACTTCTGCCTCAATAGCATTTTCACATGAAGGATATCTTCATCACTATCACCTGTGATGATCAAATCATCAACATAAATGACCAGCAGCATAATCCCTTTCTCTGTTTTTCTCACATAGAGTGAGAAATCTGCCTTGGAAATCTGAAAGCCAATAGTGACAAGATACTGTCCTATCTTGTCAGACCATGCTCTAGGTGCTTGCTTCAAGCCATACAAGGCTTTTTTCAACCTGCAAACAAACTCAGGATGAGTAGCATGAACATAACCTGCTGGCTGCTCCATAAAGACCTCTTCTTGCAAATCACCATGCAAGAAGGCATTCTTTACATCCATCTGATGTAAAGACCATCCCTTTGATGCAGCCATAGCAATGGCTGCTCTTACGGTTGCCATCCTTGCAACCGGGCTAAAAGTTTCTTCATAATCAATGCCATATGTCTGTGCATACCCCTTGACAACTAATCTTGCCTTGTATCTATTCACAGAACCATCTGCATTGTGCTTGATCTTATAAACCCACTTACAACCAATTGCATTCTTGCCTTTAGGCAAAGGCACCAATTCCCATGTAGCATTAGCATCCAAGGCATCCATTTCTTCATCCATGGCTTTCTCCCATTTTTCATTTCCCATGGCTTGCTCAAAAGAAGTGGGTTCTGGTTCCTGTATCACTTTGACCATATAGGCATAGTGAATGGCTGTAAATCCATCATATTTCAGCCTATCCATAGGATACCTAACCCTGGTAGACCTGCACAAAATAGGCTCACTTCCAGGTGCTCTCAAAACATCCCGGTGTAACAACAGAAGGAATACCCAACTCATCATCAATGCTCTGTTCTGAGCCACTGGATTCACCATCCACACAAGAGTGACCTGCATTCACATCATACATGGGCTGATCTACCTTCTCTTTTCCTTTTCGTGATACCTGCGTACCACTCTCTGCATTGCTTTGAGGGGATTCTCCTGATCTCAATCTGCCTGTCCATGGCGAAGTATGTGAACCACTGGTAGAGGACACTCTAGGTCCACTGATATTTTGTGATTGCTGCTGTGCATTCTGTGCAGCATTACCATTTTGTGCATCTACATCAATCATCACATTTACTGGTTTATACCAGCCTCATACCAGCTGCTCATCTCATCAAAAACAACATCTCTGCTCACTGTGAACTTACGTGTAGAAGGGTTATAGCATCTATACCCTTTTTGCTGCAGAGAATAACCAATAAAGACGCACTTCTCAGCTTTTGGATCCAACTTGGACCTCAACTCATCTGGCACATGGACATAGGCAATGCAACCAAAAATCTTCAAATGAGAAATATCTGGTTTCCTACCAGTATACATCTCCTCTGGCGTCATGCCATGTATTGCTGCAGTGGGAGTCCTGTTCATTATATAGACTACTGTAGCAACTGCTTCAGCCCAATAATAATCTGGTAGATCTTTTTCATTTAGCATAGCGCGAACACTCTCAACGTTATCTCGACACCCAAGGATCACCCCCAATCACCTTAAGTTTTGCACAAATGCCTTGCTTTTTGGCTTCCAAGTATTGAAGCTTCTCGATACCTAATAGAGAGTCACCAAGAATCTTTTCACATTCCATTGGTGTTGTTTAATGTGTTCCACATTGCACCCAAATTGTCATTGTAGGATCCTCTTGTACTACCACCTTGTTCCCTTCTAAATCCTCTTTATCAGCACCAGTAGTCCACACATCAGAGTGGATTAATTCCAATGGCTTTTTCCTCTCTTGAACATGCCTAGGAAATGGTTTCCTTGCCTGTTTCCCAAATTGACAGGCTTCACAAACCTTGTGCATTTCTGCAACCTTGAATTTAGGCAATCCTGCAACAATATTTTGGGCTTGCATTGATTTAAGTCGCTGTATATTAACATGACCAATGCGTTTGTGCCAGATATCAATATCTGCAACTACACTGGTCCCATGTGCAAACATTGCTGCACTCAATTCAGGCATGTCTGCATCCAACGTAAACATCCTGCCCTTCTTCTTTCCTTTTGCTATCAAGCGACCATTATTTTTCATATCCTCAATAAAGCATCCATGAGGATTAAATCTGACCTGCAAGCCCTACTCAACCATCTGACCAACAGAAACCAGGTTCTTGGTGATGTTCGGGACATGAAATACATCAGACAAGTATTTCTTTTTCCCATCCTGCATAGACAAAGGAATTTTGCCAATCTGCACAATAGGATGTGCAGTATCATCACCAGTCTCCACAAATCCTGGTTTTTCCATTTTTCTTGCATCCTGCATCCATTCAGTGTGACCTGTCATGTGGTTTGACGCACCTGAGTCAACATACCACACATCATTTTGTTCTTCTACACTTGTCACAGAATTGGTCATATGCTGCACCATAAATAGATGCTCATTTCTGTCATCACCTTGCCTGCTAGAAGATGCATAATTGCCTTGCTGCAACTTTCCATTCATAATGTCATTCTACTTTTTATAGCAGTCCTTAGCCATATGACCCATTTTGCCACAATAGTAGCATTCAATATTGCTGTTTGCATTTTGGCCTCTCTGCCATCCACCACGGCCTCTTTGGCTCCCCCTGCCTCTAGAGTTACCACGTCCTCCTGCATAGGACTGGTTTTCTTGCGTTTGCTGCATATTCTGATTTCTACCACGGCCTGCAGATCGGCCTCCTCTACCTCTGCCTCTACCTCTGCCAGCATTTGAGTAGAAGACAGTTTCTTTTGAAGTTCCTACTGAAGAAGATGCACCCCCATTTCTGTGCTCTTCGGAAATTAGAAGAGCAATCAACTCCTCAAAATCAGGAAATTTTTCACGGACGGCAATGGATGTCCGGAACTGTGCATAATCCTTTCCTAGACCATTCAAGGTCACAGAGACCAAATCGTCATCATCCACTGGCGACCCAATGGAAGCAAGTGCATCTGCAATTTTCTTCACTTTCATGTGGTAGTCATTTATGCTCAAATTTTCTCTCTGCACATTGTGCAACTCCTGTTTGAGTTGCATTTTCCTGGCTTGCGTATTTGTGCTGTACATTTTTGCCAAAGTATCCCATGCCTCCTTTGGCGTATTTGCATCCTGAATATGCACAATCATGGAGTCCGAAATACTGATAGACAGCCAGTACATAACTTTCCTGGCTCTCTCATGCCATCCTTTAAATGCCTGCATTTCCTATTGACTGGGAACATTAGGAAGAACAGGTTCTTCTTCATTTCCTGTAATGAATTCCCAATAGCCTTTTCCCATCAAGAAATTCGTCATTCTAAACTTCCATGCCTGGAAGTTGTTCTTGTCAAGCTTTTCAATGACAATCTGTGAAAGAGAATCAGATGCCATTACAGAACACTGCAAAATATTCTGTCACTGCAAAAAACACAGCTTTTGCCTCACACGGGCAGATTTGCAAAACTGACGAAAGTGGTATTTCACCACACAGTCACTTCCTAGTGACGATTTTGCATCAACAGGCAACAGGCATGAATCTGCAACTCCCAATATCTCTGCACACAGGCATACGATGCAATTTCTGCGGCACCTTTCCACCGACTAGCCGCGCAGCAGTGGTCGCACAGCAAAAAACAGCGCCTTTTTCTGAGTGCCTGCGAAGAACTTCCGCCTTCAAAACGGCCCCAAAACGGCATATACTGTGCTCTCGCCACACCGCGAAGGGCGTCTCAATTTGAGACAGTGCACTCTTGCACTTCTGGCTGTGCTACCTGCAGAGATTTGCTCCCAAACTTGAAATAGGAAAGCAACACTGGTCCTCTTACCAGGACACCACGAACTTGGCTTGCTTCCTTGAGCTCCTTACCACGAACAAGGCTCTGATACCATGTGAAGATTGTGGGAGAGAGAGAAGGAGTCTCACTTACGGCTTTCTCACATGCACAAATGGGGGAATACACACAAAGGTGGAGGCTGAAAACAGTTTTTCTCTTCTTAGTTGTGAAAGTTAAAAGAACTCTAGTACAAAGAAATAGAAGAATCCTATATGTGGGTCTCAAACCAAACTCAACTAACTAAGGTGGCATACTAACTGAGCCACGAACTAGTGTAGATAAGGATAGCTGTCATCCAGCTATTATTCGTGGGCGGTGTACCAACCGCATCTCCAGCTAACAAGTCGGTGACATAAATGCACAACAGTCACCCTGGCATATCGCGAGTGGAGCTCGATATCTCAACACTATAGCCAACCCCATAGAGGCATTGAGTTCTAGGAAGGAGATTTGGTTATGTTGTGCTTTCGAAACAAAAAGAGTCTTGTGGAAAATTTTTGCCCAAAGTGTTGGTCCTTATGAGATCACAAAAAGAGTGGGAAAAACAACTTATTCTTTGTAGCATTATATGACTCGAAAGAGTAGAACAACTACCTGTATTTCTAGACTAGAGCCTTTCCACTCTAGAGTCTAGAGTCATGGATTTTTCATAGGGGAGTAGATTTGATAGGTTTTCAAATGTTGATCTTAACCTGACGTGGTATCCTGTGATATGGGAGATGGACCATTTAGAAAAACTCTTATGGGATGTTCACGTGGTTATAATTGTTTGTGTCAGAGAGGTCGAATAAAAACAAACATATCACATAGGTTGGGACTTGTTTTGCCCACACGAATTCTTCTCTATTATCTCTCTTATCTCTGACTCATGTTTTTGTGTAGCTTTTCCTTTCATCTTGATAGATTAGCATAAGTGATCTGTCATGATATTAAGAGCCTTTACAATAGGTAGATAAGAATAAGGTGGCAAAACCACTATGGCCCGGCTTGCTTTTCATGAAGAGTAAGGTAAGAGTAGTTAGTATGCCATATAAATGCTTAAAAGCACTCAGTTCTTATAATGACCCTACTTGCTTTTAATGAAAGTAAGAGTTTTTCAATGCCACATAATGATTAACTCTTACCATGGCATTGTTTGCTAATCACTTCTTGGGACCATGGCATTATTCGCTAACCACTTTCTTGGGTCAGCTTGACCAAAAGCAAAAGAGAAGAGGGTATAGGCTTGATTTCCATAGACCCCAAACAACGGAGAGGGTTTAAAACCACCACGTAGTGTTTAGAAAAAACCTGTAAACTATATACAATGAGCCTATACGCGAAAAGCTGAGGTAATAGGGGAGCATTTCAATGAAGAATCATAACGACTCTCTAGTTGATTGCTCGCTCAAAGGCTCTTAAACTTTCGCATCTCTATTTTCCCGCTTAACAATTATAAAAATATGTGATGTTAGTGGGGACCTTCTATTGCCTCATGAGCAAGAGAATTTATGCTCCAACACTGTATATTTTGGCCTTCCAAAAATCCTAGTTGTAGAAATCAAAGCATGGGGAAAGCGTGAGAATGCCCTCTTAGCTTAGAGCCCTCTTAGCTTAGAGCCTGTTCACGTGAAGGAGCCAGGTTACAATGTCAAATTTCAAATTAGGTTGACGTGTAGTGATTTACTTGGTTGTTGGCCGAGCCCCTCCTCTCGGATAGGGGCCGACATAATAGGTGATCTGCAAATTTTCAAGAAAAACCTTGAAAATTTGGAAATCCAGTGGGAATAGGCCCTCAAAAGTCTAAGCTTTTTGGGACAATTGGCATTGACGCAAACATCACCCTGGTTTGTACGTCGCATATGTCACGAATATGCCTCCTTCTCCATCGGTTTTTCTTTACTTTCGATCGTCACATGGGTCCATTTCTTACATGGAAAACGCGTAGTCATCAGGCTGCAGCCTGCAGCCATGGCTTTTCTCATAGACAACCATTTTGTTCATCGTCACGTTCATCGTGCTACCCACGTCGATAACACGCTTTTATTAGTTCAATGTCCCCACGGTCTTGGACCGCATTTAATTTGTCCTAAGACTCGCACCTTCAACAGCTGTCAAATTTAGAAGGTTAATATAATAAGGCTATCATCGCAGTATGCTCGCCTTCTCTGCTTACATAGCCGAACGTGTAGAATTCGTCTGCAGCTCATCGCCAATGGAGACTTCTAGCTCCGCTGAAGATGCCATCGGCCCTAGCTTGCTAGACATTCAGCGGGCTGTATTTTGCTCTGCGTGCACTTATAAGAGCTTTGAATTCTGTCGCAAAGAATTGGAAGAATCAAACTACGCTGATTTGGGCTTTATCAAAGTCTTGTTGGGAGCGAAGGAACAGGCCAATGCCCACAATCTGGTGGTAGCCGTCGCTGCTGATGATAGTCTTCCGGGCCTGACAACACGAACAGTCTATGTAGCTCTTCGAGGGACGAAATGCCTTCAGGATATGCTGACCGATCTGGACACTACCCACACAAGCTTTGGGGTTGGGCTAGGCCTTTTCGAAGGGGCGGTGGCAGGAGCGTTCCACTCCGGGTTCGTGAGAAGAATTGGCAACCAGCTTCCAGACATGAGCTACTTCAAGATGTTTATGGTTGCCGAGAGAGCAGACAGAATTGTTTTTTGTGGTCATAGCCTAGGGGGAGCACTGGCTCACATGTCCTTAATCCAATACGTATTCCGCGTGCGAGAGGCTCCAGGGAGTAAGCACATATCCATCTCATTTGGCTCCCCTCACTTCTGCGACATCGTGGCCAAAGATGATCTTAAAAAGCAGGGTCTGGAGAAGAGAATGTTCACGTATGTAAATGAGGGAGATCCTCTTCCACTTCTTTTCAACAATATGCGCGTCGCTATGGGAGCTGCAGTTCAGTATGCCATCAAAAGGTTCGGACGGAGTTTGTCTGTATTGAGCGAGTGGCTGTATGATTTGAGCGACTCTGTGCAAGATGAACGAAATATAAGCAGTTGGGCCAAGGACCTGGAGAGGTGTAGGCGCGCCATCATAGCTACAGCTACTAATCAAAACGAGGACTCACCGTTTGCACCTGTGGGCAGGTATCACCTGCTGGGTGACGAGGAGTCAAAGGTAATCACAGACATGAGAGAAATAGACATAACATGTGCAGAAAAGGTGGTGATTGATGCGAAAACGCTGAGGTGTCACAAGGCCGGAGCTTATCTATGGAAATTGGTCAGGCGTTCTGCCGCTGCAAGTGATGAAATGGGTTCCATTGTAACTGGCGTTCACGGAGTAAACCCTCAAGTGGAGAGCTGTATTATGATTTTGACAGGAGGGCAAGGCGAGCAGAGAGAGGCTCGCATCTACGTGAAGGGCAAAGATCTGTTTCTTCCACTGAACTGGGAAGTATCCGGAATGCCTGGCCGCTGGCATCTCGAGAAGTATCAGGATTTTGAGGACAAGTATTCGATGCTCGTTTTGAAGTATAGCGCAGAGGTCAGCCCGGGTGTGGTGAGTTGTATTCTGTCAATATCCCTTTTTCTTAACAAAAACCTGCAAGGCTATCATTGAGCCTCTAAGCGATAGATAAAATAACATGTTTTAGGCAGGTCTAGAAGCCTCCGTTCTTTAGAGAGACAATGCAGGAATTGTGAATTGTCTCTCCTCTTGTTCCTCATCATGTTGCAGTCGTTGCACCACCTTTGTTTTATCAAATTAACAAGAAATGTTTTGTCCCTGGCACAGGCGAGCTTGCTCAATAATGACGGAATGAACAGTGACACAGGGGACGAAAGTCCGTTTACCGTTTCCATCCAGACTTGCTTTGGCAGCATCAGGGAGCAGAAGGTGCTCATGAAGAATCCGTGGTTTGGCAGCTGTGTGAAATCTGCGCTTGCTCGCATCATTGGCAAAATGCTACTGGTGAGAAGCTGTGATATTGAGGAGGCAAAGCATATGGTCGATGAAAACATGCTAAAGCCAGTGAGGCTCGGGGAGAAAGAGTTCCCGTTGAAGTTGAGTGGATCGAGGGATCTAAGGGAAGAGAGGAGGCGGCTTTCAAAGGAATTCATGATGCCAGTGATGCAGGCATTGACGAGGCAGGGGGTGCCGCAGAAGCCATCGTGGAGCAATGCGATAGTGATGGCGGGGGGAGCGATCTCGGTGGTGGGATTGTTGACATGGGCAGCTGTGGCGATGCCAGTGACTCTCACAATCTACGCTGCGCATACAGCTGCATGGAGCTCTACTCTGAGCAGTTTGAGTGTGCCGGCTGGGTTGACGGCTGCTGCAGTTACCGGTTGGAATGTGGCCTCGCAAGAATTGACTATTCGGATGCGCTACTCCGAAATCTTAGTGGAGATCTTGGCACACATAAGTAAAGGTAAGTTCAATTTCTAATTTTTTTTCAAATTCCGCTCAAGCATCGGCAGCTCAAATGGTCAGTTGCCTCTTCTCGATTTCCCTCATAGAAGTAAAACTTAGTCGAAAAGGAAACCTCCCCAGGTGTATGTCCTTCGTAGTTTGTGTGTTTTGCACGGAGAAGGGGGGAGAGTGCTCTAATCCTCCTCACCCAACATTGAGCGAGTCTAGGACCCCTTCCAAGCATACCTTTCATGTGCTCTACAAGACCCTAAGCAAGCATACCTTTCATGTGGCACTACATTGACAAATTGTAGACAATGAGTAAGAACACCTTTCTTCATAGTGGTATCGCCTCCAAGGACCCATATTGGTTTAGACATTGGAATTCCAATTCATAGGTGAGTCATGGGTTCAAGTCCTTGGAGGCTCCAAGATTCATAGTAATCTAGCAAGATCCAAGACTATAGAGGGGGGTATGGGCTCAAATTATTGGAGGCTCCAAGCTTTCAAGTGCTGAGTGAAATGTTTTGGGAGGCAACTTGCATAAAGAAAAGGCGTGCGATGATAGCTACCGCGAGCCTTGTTTTTTTACGAATTGCCAACCCATCGGCATTTTATGTATGTCGAGGGCCCTCGGGAGGCTCATGTCAGCCTTCATCATCATTTTCCTTACGACAACTACTGTTTTGATAGCTCGTCGTTTGGTATATCTTCCTAGTTTGATAGGGACCTGTGAGGAAATTTCACCCAAAGAGGTTCTACCTAGACCCCACCGACTTGTCATGCAACTCTTTGAGCAAGCCACATTAGAAGGCAACTCTTCAAGATGAGATTGTAAACCCTGGCCATCAACAATTATTCAATGATCATTGCTACAAAAGATTCAACATTTAATAGAGGAGTCCTTTAGGTTCCATTTGAAGCTCCCTTATCATGGTATTCCACATATTTTTTGCCTTAGTACTTTAGGCAATCATAGTGTCTATTGTAGGCCTCTATAGTCAATGTGGAGTTAAAATTTACACATGTTACCTTCCATATCTATATGCCCATTCTTTTGCGAAGGCATATGGTGAAGCCATTAGTTGCTCTTTTTTTTTCAATGAGGGAGGGGGGCTAAACCATTGTTACTCTTTTAAAATGTTGAAATCAAAAGAAGAAGAAGAAGCTCTCTCTCTCTCTCTCTCTCTCTCTCTCTCTACATTAGACAATGCCCCTATGCATTCATGCTCTTTTCTTTATGTTAGCTTAAAAACTATATAAATCTTGATTTGTTTAGGCAATTGAAGCCCTTAGGTGCAGGTTCATGCATTATTTTCTCTAACTCACAAATGTTTTTTCTGGGCCATAGATAAGGTGGAGCTAGGAGAGGAGGTCTCATACTATGAGCGAAGGATACATGAGCACATTATTATGAAGCCCACATTACTTGCATGGCTAGAAACAATGGCACCAACCCACACAAGAAACGCAAAGGATCTATCACAAAGAGCACATGCAATTCACCATATCCTTTCTGCAAACACACGCATGGATAAATTTAAGACAATCATGTTCATAGGGCCAGAAAATGCCGGGAAGAGCACGCTGATAAATTATGTGGCGGGGACAGAGGTGGCAAAGGTGGGACACACTTATCATACCAAGGATGTGCATCCCTACATGATCAATGATCTCATATTGGTGGACATGCCAGGGACTGAAGCGGCAGGGGAGAGGGGGGACATGTCATCACTATGGGAGGAGTGGGAACATGTGGCTGATTTATGTGTGGTGGTAGTGCCATTTAAGGGAGACACGAGTCAATCAGCACAAGAGTTACCCAAGAGGGCTCGTCGTCTGCAATGTGACAAGGTGGTGCTAGTGGTGAATGGGGTGGACAGGATTTTGCATGGCTCTAAGAAGGCTCGTGTTTGGAGTGAGTACACCAAGGAGAAGCTTGAGAGTATGAGGATACAGTTTGCAATGCTTGCCAACCTTTCTCCTTGTGATGTGTTTATGTCAGTCTCAACCCCCTCTGATGAGTTGGAAGACACCACACTTGAAAACCTCCAAGATAGGGGTGTCATGCTTGGGGAAGAAATCACCATCATCCTTCAAAAGCTCATACTTGATAATCATATATAGTATTCAAAAGCTCATACTTGATAATCATATATAGTAGTATTTAATGTATTAACTTCTTTGCATTTATATACTAGAGAAGCTTGGTTTAAATGTGGAGTTGAGGAATTTTTAAAGAACATCCATTCCTATGAGCCAAGGTAAGTTTATTTTTTGTGAATCTTGTAGCCTTATTTCACATAGCTCTAATGTGACTTATAGTTGCATTGCTTCACAAACTCTAGTTTGTGTCTTGTTGAATTC
Source organism: Dipteris shenzhenensis (assembly GCF_047967505.1). Lineage (NCBI taxonomy): Eukaryota > Viridiplantae > Streptophyta > Polypodiopsida > Gleicheniales > Dipteridaceae > Dipteris > Dipteris shenzhenensis. Next base: position 29,898,463 of record NC_141601.1, on the reverse strand, counting down.
ATCTATTGATTGAGCACAAAATTTTGTGGCATGTTTCATCATGAAGCATGTAAACGCTAATTTGAAATAGAATTTCAACCTTAAGATTTTATCTCTTTTCATGGCATAACATGAGAATCGACTCAGAATTTCCTTGTAAATGTCAAGGGAAATGCATGTGTTATTGAGTCGTGATGTCTAAAGATTGTAGCAAGTACATGAAAAAGACATGTATCACTTGCATGATCTCAAGTTTTCCATAGGGCATCCACTAAGGAATATATAGTATGGTATATGCAATCATTAGAGGGGGTTTTTGAATCAAACAATGTACAATTTTTTTATAGAGCTATACTTGCAAAAGGGATTTTAGAAAAAGTTCAAAAGTTCATGAAAAAATATCTATGTATCATAAGGATACTTACGTTGGTCCCTTGAACACATGTGCTATACAAGATTTCTACATGCTAAATTTATCCCTTGAGAGATTTTCTCTTGAGCTATATGAACATCATCATTTCTATAACCTATAAGATATTGTGAATTGGACTGTGATCAAAGAATGTTGGTCATCCTTTGATTGCACATTCACTATGCTCAAATTCCCTAGTGCTCCTAGTCCCCTCGCCCATCAAGATCATGCATCAAAAGAGAGTGTTTCGTATAATTACAATAGATTAGTTCTTTTTGTCCCCCAAATCCCATTCTTAGTGAAAACACCTATTTCATTAATTTTGGACTTTTTTTGTTGTTTTTGGACGAAGCCCAAAAATCCTTCCCAAATGAAAAGTTTACTTTGTGAAAATATCCTTCCCAAATCAAAATTTCACTTTCTGAAAAATATTCTTCCCAAATCAAAAGTTCACTTTGTGGCACTATCATATTCACATAAAAAACTTGTTTTTTCAATCTATACTTTTGCACCAACATGCAAGAATTTGAAATAATCCTATTTTAGAAATTCTAGCTATACCTAAGTTATTTGTTAATTTAATTATTTTTAATATTTTTCCTTGACGTGATAAATTTATAAATCCATGAAAGGAGACTTAAATATTTCATGTAAATAACATTGTCACTCGCAATATGCACAAAATTTTTAAAACTTTTAATAAATAGAAAAAAGACATGATGCCATAAGATCAAAGTTTTGTATTGAACCAAATAATTATAATAGCAATTATAGCTATCATTATATGTTTACATTGAGAGACGTTGCTTTAGCTGGAGTCTTTGTATCCAAAATGATATAGATTGAACATATGTTTACAATTTAAATTGTTGCTCTTAAAGAGCCTCAATTCGTGCCATCTGCATAATTTGACTCCCCATTGTCTTATTGATAGTTGATTGAGAAATAAATAATACAATTTTTACATAACAAAATAAAATATAAATTTATAAGACATTACATGAAGAGTTTTCCAAGCAACATTCAAGCCTATGGCTTGACCCAATGTCCGAATCTCATCATTTGCTTTGAATATACAAGCATCCTTAATGATTGCATCATCAACTTGTACTGCTACATAACTAACTCCTATTTGTACATTATTAACTCTAAATGAAGGATCCAAACTAATTATTGTCCCTATTTCAACTTTGTCTTTTGAGTCCTTATGTAAGATCTTTACTTGTTGTCCTCTTTGAAAAGCATCAACCTACAAAGATACATTCAAAAGATCATTAGTAGAATATTTGTTTAAAATATCTTTATGAAAAATATCCAAAAACGTTATGGTCATTGCCATACTAATTAAGAAAAATAAATAAATTTAACTTACTTGGAAAACACGTATGTCATTTGTTTGTGCTGTTGTCTTTTCTACTCCAATTGTTGATTGATGAACCTTTTTAAAATAAAGTAAATATGATACTTAATAATGCTTCATGTGAATGCTTTCTACTCTACTTAAAGATCCATAAACCCTCGGGGGGTCCACCTTGTGTAAATCATGTATACAACGTGCATTCAAAATATATTTTTAAAACCCCTCTGTAACCCCTTTCTCCCTATTTTATATACCCCTACTGTGATTTTTTTGGTCAATACTTATATCCTTTCTATAAATGTGAAATTGTAAGAGCATTAAATTTTTTTCCCCCTCTTGTATATTTTAGTGTAATTTGAAGTGAGAGAGGACTTAATTCCAATCTACCAAGGGAATTACAGACCGTGTCAAAAGGCCAGAGTGCTCGTGAGGCTAGATTGCTAAGAGACTATGCATTAGAAGAATTGATTTCTTAGAGACTATGCATTAAACGACTTCACTCTTATGAATTCTGCTAGAGGAATCACAAACCATGTCCAAAGACCGAAGTTCTCCCCTATTAAATTACATGGTGTAGCGAAACAGAAATTGAACAAAGAATAGAGAGTACACAGCTAACTGGAGAGGAACAAAATTTTTCTTCAATACTGATGTAGTAAAAATGATGGCTCCGTCCACCCGTGCACTCCCACAGTGAAGCTTAGATGGTGATCTAGACAAATACTAGGTGAAGAGCTACTAGCTCGAAGATCTGATCTAATCTAAATTGATCTGATACAATGGACTAGGGAGGTCGCCTCTTTATAGCTATGAGGGCGGTAGTCAGATCAACGTAGTCGGTGGAACCGACCACTCAACCTAGTCGGTGAAGCCGACTAGTCAACCTAGTCAGTGGAACAGACTAGTCATCCATTGAATATTCAAGGAATATTCCCTATACCGTCGCCTCGAGAACTCTCGACCTCGAACCCCCACCAAGGGGCCACTGGCCTCCCTGGGACCCCCCAGCTGGCCTCCAGGCCCCAACAAGAATAAGGGCCTACCATCAAAGATCTCATTGATAGACCTCATCTAACATGCAAGTCAAGATCCATCCAATGTCCCGGGCTCACACATGGATTCTCCTCATATGGGGGCCTTACAACTTGGCACCTTGGACCACTGGTGGTTACTAGGAGGGTGGGGCATTGAGCATATCTAACATCCCCAGGCTCGATTGCTTAGGGACTACTCAATGGAAGACTTAATTCTTGTGAATAATCTGCCAGGGAAATTGCAAATCGTGTCATGTTCCTGAGGCTAGATTGCTTAGAGAATATGCATTACTTAGCTTCATTCTAGTGAGTATTCTACCAAGGGAATCGTAGACTGTATCAAAAGACCAAAGTACTCTTGAGGCTAGATTGGTTATATACCATGCATTAGATGACTTAATTCTCATGAGCATTCTGCCAAGGGAGTTGTAGACCATATCAACAAATCCACAAGGAACTTTTGTCCTTTCTCTATATAGAAAAAAAAATGGTTTACTAGATTATTTACTAGATGAAAATACACATATCTAATAAAAGTCCGGACTAGAGAAAATGAGATTCTCTCTAGATAGTATATCTAGAGAAAATTTCACTGTATTACAAAAAATAGTTACTGTATAGAGAGTCCTTAAGAGGACATTACTATGTAGATAATATTTCGCTTTATTGGAAACTAAAATCGCTATATAGAGTTTCCTTAGGACAATTTTACTACACAAAGATAAACTTTCTCTAAATAGAAAATTGGCCCACAGAATTTTATCAGAATAGGAAGAACATTCATTGTATAATAAAAGAAAGAATGAAGATTTCCTATAGCTTGTATTTTTATAGATCCCCAATCTCATTTTGCTATATGCTAGGTTATATTTGAATTGATTCTCCAAGAAAATAGGTACATATTTCAACTCTTCTTCAAATTTTCTTATTGCTTTGTTTCCCTAGTATTGCAATAGTACTTAGATGCCAACAAATGCACTCTCTCAAAATCTATTGTTTTGTTATTGAGTCTTCTCCTAAGCAATTTTTTGGTGATAGAATTGCAATAAATCTTTCCAGTGAGTTATTTCTACACTATAGACCAATTGTGTTAAGTGAGTGACGCCTTCCCCACTTAAACTTAACGTGTCTTTAACTTGAAGAACTTGCATGTGCAGTAGAATTTACAATAAAATTCTAGAAGCTTCCCCATTAAAATAAGAAGCATATTCTTAGGTCTGGTTACCCATATAGAGAGGACACCTTTGAAATCCATTATCGACTTAGCATTTAGTGTGCGTGGTTCATGCATGCCTTGTTACACCACACTCTATCAGTCTCTCTTTATTTAAGCTGATTAGTCTTTGCTTTTTGCATTTTTCCACACTTTATCCCTCAAGTTTTCAAGATGCATCCATAGTAAAGAAAACGCTTTCAGCAACTACAAAAAACCATGAGATGATCCCAAATACATGGTCAACATGTGTAGGGTAAAGCAAGCTTTTTGATGAAAATCTAAACTTTGGTAATCCAAGTCAGTCCTATCCAACAATAAATTTGAATAGACAGTTCAATCTATGAGCCAGCCCAACTGAGCTCACCGTAGAATTGTGGGAAGGAATGGAAGACACCTAACCACAAGTTAAAAGCCTATGGCTCACTTTGATGAGAAAATAGTATCCCCCTAACATTCACACCTAGTAACATGACGAGGCAAAACCAATATTAAAAAAGAGTCGAAAAGCATTTAGGCCTAAGCATCAACACAATGCAAATGAAGTCATAGTTTTAGTAGAATGTGAAGACTATGCTATAAATGTTTTCACATATTTTAAGCATGGATTCAAGCTTTTGATGCTGGTTTCCTCTTGATAGACTTCAGTTTACATAGTTTATTACCTAATGTCACATGCAAATAAGTATATTGAACCCTTATTTTCTTAAAAAAGGAAATGTGCATGCCAAAAAATGATGGTATAGAAAATATAATCATTGAAGATGGAGGATAATAAGCCTAACCTAAAATCCTTCAAAAGATTCACAAGAAACTAAAAATAGAGATGCATACAACACTTGCCTCCTTGTAATTTGTCCATCCTTTTGTTTCAACCTTCTCACAAATTGCAATGAAATAGATTTGCTTTGAACAATGATTTCAAATGTAAAGTTGACCCCTTGCCAAATTTCTAACACAAACAAAATACCACACCAACCTTTCATGCTAAAGTGCCAAAGTCCTCTTCCACCCTTTTCTCCACCACCAGTCCATGGCTCTTATTTCCTTTTTCTTCCACTAAGTAATTAATCTTTCTAGTGAGTTATTTCTACACTATTTGGAAAAACAAATGCTAAATTCCAATCCACTTATAATGATTTAGAACCCTACTAATCCTAGATAGCGTAGAGACTCAAGATCATCCCCAATACTTTCCTTCTTTTGTATCTTGGCATCAACACTATTTGCTCTTGGATTGATCATTACTGAATCACTGCCAAGGGATGGAGAATCTTTCCACTATCCATAGAAACTAAGAGACTTGGAGCCATTTGAGAGGATTTTCTAGGTAGAGTTGAGCCATATCTGTTCATAGAAAGTCCACATGTTTTACACATACCTCCAATTTTTTGGCCTCCATTGAGAATCCTATTAAGTGAAAGAAACTTACACTTTAAAAAATAAGTCAACATCAAACTATAATAAGTAAAATAAAACTATCCTTTGCATGTAGGACAATATTACTCACAAAACAAAAGTAGAAAATGCATTCCCCTAAAATGGATTAGCATAAGCATTAGATAAGCATGTGCCACAACATGATATGACAAAAAAACAAGAAAGAAATGTATCTTTTACTCTTTCAGAGTATCAAAATTTATTATTTTTAAAGTGTGACCCACATCATTGAAGAGATTGCAACAACAGTAGTAAGGAATTAAGCAGAGCATGGCATGTCATAGATGTGGGTGGTACTTACTCAAGCAAAACTTGACCGTGACTGTAAGCATCAAAATAATGTTAGTCAAAGCCCCCTCCAACCTTTGAGAAAGTATCCTGCTCACGTGACCTAAGTTCAAAATCCAAGCCATAGTATGGTGAATAGCACAAGCTACTAGCTGGCCACACTATGTTGTATAAGTCTAGATAAGATCTCCTCATGGTTCAAAGTCCCCCACATGGTGAAGGGGCAGGGGCAGGGGTAGTAAGGGGGGAGGGAATCGTTTACAGACTAAATGAGAAGTATTTTCATTATGTTTAACAACAGAGACAGAGGTTCCTAGATTAGCCAACACTCTTGGCAATTGAATAACTTAGATATGTACTAAAATGAAATCTCACTCCTTTCTTTTTTGCACACAAATGTAGATAGAGATAGATACAAACACAAAGATCTTGAACAATGAGTAGATCTCAAGCATGCAACATAGTCAACCAAAAAAACACCAAGTAAGGTAGCTTCTTATATGTGGCCATCAGCATGGTGGAATTGACTGATTGGAAAAACAATCGCATTTGATAAGAAAGAATAAGCTGAAAGGAAGGATTATCTGTGGCCAACAACATGGTGGGATTGACTGATTGGAAGCCACTTGTGTCTGATTGAAAGGGGGAATAGGTGTTGATTTGGAGGACTCCTAGGGGTACTACATGATTGGAGGACTTGGTGCAGCAAGCGTTGCCAAGAAGCATACAAAGGAGAGCACCAAATTATCATGTGGAGAAAAACTCGGGCCCCTAACCCAAAAGGAGGAGGAAGCTTATCAATTCAAGGAGGAGGATGTGGAGTAGCCTACCTATCCACGGGCCTACCATGCAAACACTCTGCCCCGAAGCAACTAGGCATCACCACATTCAATTGTGTTTGGTGATAGCAGTTCACCTTACAAATGGGAAACAAGTCTAAAGGCCACCCACACATGGCAAGTTAGCTTCACATGAGCCACCTAAGAAAGTTTCCAATTCACAACCAAGGCAGCAAGCATCTAAGCAACTCCAAGTGGCTCACACCATCTCCTCTTGCATTTTGCTCAGCCCATAGCCAACTCCTTCCTCTACCTCTTCATTTCACCCCTCCTTTGGTAGCCCCTTCCTCTCCCTTACTGCCCACACCTGTTCTATGTGGATCACTCTCTCTTGCATTCCATTCACTCTTTCTTGCATTTTGCTCAGCCCACTCCCCTCCCTATAGCATTACTCTTAGCCCTTGTCATCCCATCCTTGCCATCCCAATGCTGCCCATAGCCTGTTGTTTTGGTTCTCTTCCCCTCCATTTTGCCCCTTTATAACTAGCCTCTTCCACTCCCTTGCTACCAACAGCTAGCTCCTTGCTCACCCTCTTCAAGTCATCCCTCCTTGAGTAGCCCCTTTCACCCCCTTACTCCTCATAGCCCATTTTTTTTCTCTTCCACTCCATTTTTCCCCTCCTTGGGCAGCCTCTTCCACTTCCTTGCTGCCCACAACTAACTCCGTTGGGTTTTTCTTCAGTGGTGTGGTCACATGTTGCCATTTTTTTAACAACATTATCCCATTGGTTCACACCATCATCAATTTCTTATAAAACAACATGTTAACAATGAACTTACCGATAAATCCATGTTAATATTTCATGGGGATTTTAAAATTTCAAAAAACAAATACTCTTAAGGGTTAGTTATGGGTTTCTAACCATGGAATCTTGTGGCCTCCATAGGTCAACAACGATAAGTCCGTGTTTATTTTTCATGTAGACATTTAAAAATGTGAAAAGCAACAAAGATTCTGAAACATTAATTATGGAGACTTGACATGGAAATGTACTGCTTGCATGAGTCAAGACTTGGTGAAACCCACTTGAGAGAGAAAATATGATAACAGCCTTTAATGCCAATTCATTTTTGTAAATTTTAAAACAAAGAAAAATAAGGAAATTGTGAATTTCTTACGGGGCCCCAAAATGAGATCTCTTTTTTCCTAATGCTATAAGGGTCCTAAGGGATGGTCTTGTTTATTGAATGCTAATTAGGTCCCAGATTGAAATGTTAGTTCATTTTGTCAACTTAATCAAATGAAATGAGTGGATTAAATTTTTGGCCTTATATGAGGCATAGTAAATTATATTTCTTTTAGCTTGTATGACACCACCTTTATTAAAATCATGTGATATTATTTAAATGAGGGTCTCTTGCAAAAATGGCCACGTGCCCCATCATATCCAATGGTCCATCCCCTCATTCACCTCTTTTCTCTCCTCTCTATCAAGCCAAGGGGACCCTGGATTGGTCTCCGCAGGGCCTCGTATAACATAGGGGCCATGAGGCTTGAAGGGGATGCAGAAACCATGTAGAAGTGAACAAGCTTGTCTTGAAATAAGAGCTTTTGGAAATCTAGCCCTTAGAGGCCTATGAAGAGGATGCCTTAGGCAGCCAAGTGAGCAGATGTAGAAGAACAATAGAGGGAGGTGGAAGCACCCAAACCCAAGCTTTGGACCAGCATGGGAGATGGAAGACAACAAACTATCGAGATGAACAAATTTGGCAAAATGCTAGGTAGATATATATTGATGTATATGGGAAGATGCCACACCATAATGAAGTGGTTATGTGTTTGTTTGATAACTCAACTAGCTAATATGCTCTGTCTTGTAACCATAAATTTCATATTCATTTTCTACTAGATTACTTGCTGACTAGATCTATTTGTCCACCTTGTAAAGCCCAACTATCAATGGAACTGTACATGGCATTGGGCTTAGGACAATTGTATCAAGACCATGACGTTGACCTCTTTACAAATGTATACATTCTCTATGATGGAGATCTATGTTTTAAGTTATATGTTCTTTCAAGTTTATATGGTTGAAAATATGAATGAATAAATTAATTAATTAAAATTTATAGAATAAAGTAGGTTGCAATTATAAATCAGAATGCACAACTAAATGGAAAAGTATTTAACATTTACAATTAATGTTTATTGAACAAGTAAATCCTTACAATGTCATTTGCATTATATCCAAATTAGCAAACTAGCAATCCTAAAACAATATGTCCACATCCCATTTACCATAAGCAGGTGTCATCATAGTCCTAGACATGTAAGCAAGCATCTGGGCCAATGAATGTTCCTGCTATGAGAAGGTCAACAACACTGACATTTTATAAGAGAAGGCATGTAGGTGCCAGTTGAGCACATTTAATCCACCACTCTTCCAAGGAGAACATACATATTCCATTTTTAGTAATCGGAGAGCCTTCCTGGAGGACTTGGTTTTCCAAAGCAACTCCATTGCTTGTGACATGTATGCTGATCTCTCCTGAGAATTCCAATGCAACAAAGGCAAAAAGAATTGAACATAGGCCATGACAATAGATTGCACTATTCTGAGACGAACATGAAGTAGCCAAGTGGCTATTTTCCAATAGTGCAACTTATCATAAAGTTTGTCAAACACCCATTTAAGTTGTTGCTTCCTGGTAACCATCCATCCGATAGGATATCCCAAATGTCTGACCACTACATGAGAATCCAAAATCTCACCTAGCCAAAGAATTGCATCCCAATTAGTTTGTTTAAAGGCTATCAATTTTGATTTCTCAAAATTGACATGTAGACCTGTTGCCATTCCACACAGAGATAAAGAATCTATGAGAAGTTGTAGCTCTTGTTGATTATTGTGCAACATGAAAAAAGAGTCATTTGCATATGCCTGTGCTGCAAAAGTTTTTTGTCTTGGTAGTTGCAGTCCTTGCAATCTCCCCTGAGTAGTAAGATGATCCAAATAGAGGAGCAGAGGATGGGTGGCAATGGCATAAAGACACACACACACACACAATTAAAACTAATCTCAAAAGTGAGCCAAAAAGAATGTTACCAAAGGCAAGAAATACCACTTTGCATATTCTTCTTCCTCACGTCATCGCATAGGCTTCTATCGCATATGATGGTGAGTGGTATGTCAATTGGCATGCTCTTAAGCAAATTAGCCTAGTCAAGAGCACCACAATTAGCATTACCAGCCACAGGCCTATGTGATGGTGATAGGGAAGAATCACATCTTCAAAGCCCAAACACTTAACACAAGACAATTACAATCGGCGATGACACAATACGATGTAGAAGTGAACATGCTTTTCTCAAAATAAGAGCATTTGGCAAACTGGCCCTTAGAGGCCGATGAAGAGGAAGCCTAAAGAAGCCAAGCAAGGACACATAGAAGAACAATAGAGGGAGCTAGAAACACCCCAAATCAAGCTTTAGACCATCGCGAGAGATGGAAGATAAAAAATTGTTGAGACAATTGGATTCAGCAAAATGCCAGGTAGATATATATCAAGGTATATGGGAAGGCATGGAGGCGTGATTAGTTGTCTGTCAACATCCATCTTCTCAATGATCTGCCATGAAACCGCTTCCCTCCAATAGCCCAAAAAAGTTTTTGTGCCCAATATGATAACGCAATTGGCTATTATGCTCTGCCTTGTGGCCATAAATTTCATATTTATTGTCTAGTAGATTACTTGCTGACTAGATATATTTGTCCACTTTGTAAAGCACAACTATCAATGGCATTGTACATGGCATTCGACTTAGGACAGTTGTATCTAGGACCTTGCTTTGACCTCTTTACAATGTATACATTTTCTAATATGGAAATATATGACTTTATTTCAAGTTATATGTTCTTACAAGTTTATATGGTTGCAATATGAATGAATAAGGTAATAAAGTAATTAAATATATAGAATAAAGTATGTTGCAATTCTAACTAAAATTGCACAACTAAATGGAAAAGCATTTAGCATTTGCAATTAATATTTATTGAACAAAGGAAGTCCTTACATGTCATTCCATCCAAATTGGCAAACTCAAAACAATATGTACATTTCTATCTTGCTTTAAAATGCTTAAACCTAAATGAAAAAGAATTTTTCTTTTGCCATTGAAATATAAATTTAAGCTTAAAGAATAAAGAATTTTGAAATTGCCATAAAAATTAAAGAATTGACCCAATCATGGATAATTATATGCACTTTCATAACAATCTCTCTCTCTCTCTCTCTCTCTCTCTCTCTCTCTCTCTCTCTCTCTCTCTCTCTCTCTCTCTCATAATTAAAACTAATCTCGAAAGTGAACCAAAAGAATGTTACCAAAGGCAAGAAATATCACTTTGCATATGCTTCTTCCTCATGTCATCGCATTGGCTTCTATTGCATATGATGTTGAGTGGTATGCCAGGTAGAGTGCTCTTGAGCAGATGAACTTAGTCAAGAGCACCACAATTGGCATTACCAACCACAATCCTATGTGATGGTGGTGACAAGGAAGAATCAAATCTTTAAAGCCAAAACACTAAACACAAGACATTCACAATCCATGATGAGACAATACCATGTAGAAGTGAACAGGCTTCTCTCAAAATAAGAGCATCTGGCAATCCGACCTTTAGAGGCTGATGAAGAGGAAGCCTTAGGAAGCCAAACAAGGAGATTTGAAAGAACAATAGAGGGTGATAGAAGCACCCCAATCCAAGCTTTAGACCAGCATCAGAGATGGAAGATAACAAATTGATGAGACAAATGGATTTAGCGAAATGCCAGGCAGATATATATCGAGGTATATGGGAAGGTGTGGAGGCACAGTTAGGTGTTTGTCGACATCCATCTTCTCAACGATCTGCCATGCAACCGCTTCCCTCCAATAGCCCAGACAAATGTTTGTGCCCAATTTGATAACTCAACTGGATAATATGCTCTGCCTTGTGTGTTGAGAGTTCACGCTCAACATCATGTGATCATGTGTGCATAGCACCATCACCTGATCATATGTGCATAGCACTAACCTTATAAAGTGCTATAAAGGAAAGGGTTAGATCCCCTAACCCTAACCCTAAAAGGGTTTGTATATATTCTATTTTTTCAACTAAATCTACTGTACAGTTATTCATTTGTGGTGTGCTCTCTAGCTGTGCCCTCTCTCCTCATCTCCACTCTTCTCCTCTCCCTTCTTCATATTTTGTCATGGTATCAGAGCACCCTTGTCTTCCGCTGAGACATTGTAATTCTTGAGAGTGTGAGAGAGTGATTGAGAGTTCTTGAGTGTTCTCTTCCGCTGAGAGAACTTCTGTTTTCTTTGAGAGAAATTTATGTTCATGTGAGAATTCTGTCCATGAGAGATTGAGAGATTTCTGTTAATCTCCTTTGCTCATTCTAGGACAATTCCGTCCATTGGAGTTCTTCTTGTGAGAAAGAAAGAGTGAGAGAGAGAGACTATGAGAGAGTCTTCTTTAAGCTTCTTCTCAGCTTTGGGCTTGGCACAGCGTTAGGCTCGACGGTCTTCTCAGCCTCCTTGGGCTTGATGGCTATCTACACCCTCATCTTCTAGCAATTAACGGCTCCTCCAACGATGGCTCAGCCGTCTCGTATGCAAGACTAATAGGGCTCGCTCTACCACCCTCCAAGGCTGCATCGATAACAGCAAAAGAACTACTCTAAGGCCAAAGCTCAAGCCTCACGTCTGCTGCCCGCAGCAACTCCAATCAGCATCTCCTATGACCAGAGCTATAGTGCATCAACAAGCAGCAATGCTCCTTCATGGTCTCTGCCTAAGCAAGACCATCAATGATCCTTAGGAGCTTCAGCCTCCTCAACGAGCTTCTACATCCAGCGCGACTCAACAGCCGAAGGCTCCAAAGCCTTTGCCGACCTCCTGCTACCTTTGCCTAACGCGCCGCTCCTAGCTCATCGACTCACCTCTACAAAGTCTCCATAGCCACCCAAACGAACGGGCAACCAGTCCTCTTTCTTAGTGCAGCGACCCACTGACAGCTCCTTCTCCATCAGTGACCTCAACTACGCCAACGCCAACCTTGATCAACAAGAGCCATCGCCTCTCCAGCGCCATTCCAAGCCATAGCATGGGACATCCACAGGCTCCTTTGCCTACCTTGCAACTCCCAAGAACAACTTGGCATGGCTCCCGCAAGGACCAGTGGCATAGCACCCGCTAATCCACTGCGCTACACGATCCGGTTACTACGATGACCCCAGTAAACAACACTCAAACAGCTCTCGATGCATCGCTCAAGCCTTTCCTATGCCATCCGAACGACTAGTAGCCTCCTACGTGCATCTTGGGCTCCCTCGACGGACTGCGCCTTCTCTGTGAGCTCCCTCGCTACGCATGCTGCTCCTCAACGAGTCTCTTGAAGCTCGCCTCCAAACGACCGACGACGGAGAAGATGACAGAATCTTAAAGATTCTGTCAGCACCTTAAAATATTTTGGTAGGCCTTCTATCGACACGTGGCAACCTTATCTTATCCATTGCCACATCATCAGCCTATCCACACTGCCATGTCAGCATTGACACATCAGCAATCCATGTCATCAGGCCACGTCATCATCGATTGCCACTTCATCACCAACTGCCACATCATCACTGATTACTACATCACTTGTCACGTCATCAGTGACACATCATCAGCCACATCACTTGTGCCATGTCATCAATGCCACATCAGCATTGCCACATCATTTTTGCCACCTCAGCTATCCAGTCAACATTGACCCCTGCCAGGCATACACAGTGCTTCACAATCATTGCATGTGACCACTTCTGCCACCTCAGCACAGGGCTTCATAGGCATGCCTCTTGCTAAGCACAGTGCCACATCATCATTGCATGTGACTCACAGTGACACATCATAATTGAGCACCATTTGCACTCCTTTTGCCCCTCCACATAGATCAAGTCGTATCTCTTGATCCAGGAAGAATTTGAGGGTGCTCCAAAAAGGAAAGTCGCTCATTTTTTCATGCTCTACATGCTCATCACATTACACGCACACTTCGGTGCAAGTTACACTCACATTTGAGCCTTACCGACAAAACCACTTCCTTCACGCACATTTGCCTCTACATCGACGCATCTGACCCAGCACTTAAAAAGAACAAAAGAAAAGGAATTATTTGCTGCTCTTTCATCGATCGACAGTTGGTTTAGATCTAGATCAGAGTAGACTAGATTGCCATAGAGGGGACGCTTTGAATTTCCCCAAGTTGCCAATCTAAGCCATGCCTGAAATTCTTGACTAGTACCTACTTGAAGTCAGTCCATATGCTCACATCCGATTTCACATCATTACATTACCTGAAACCTTACGTTCATTAGTTCAGTGAGCAGACTTCAGAGTTCAGAGGCATTGCAGATTGATTCAGTGGGCAAATATCATTTGATTTCACACACACATGCCACCATTGTAAAGCCTATTCGGCTATCTCACGGCATTGTGCACATCATTTTAGCCTTGTAAAGCCTCTTGGCTATTCCCGGCATCATTGCCACAAGCCTTGTAACACAGATCAGATTTTATATACTACAGTTCTATCTTCACCGACGATACAGAGATTTCACTTGGCATCTTCAGTGTATTTGCAGTTGATTCATACAGAGTTTTTCAGGACACTTTTTTGAGTACATTGTTTGCACCATGTCGACTAGCAACCTCAATCTAGAGGCATCTGCTAAGTTAGACAACTCCAATTATGGTACATGGAAATACCAAATGGAGACCATTCTTGTGCTTCAGGACAAATGGGAGTATGTCGATGGATCTATACCTAGACCATTGGCTGATCTAGCCACCAGTAGCTCTACTCCATCTGTTGTCACAGTACCAGCAATGGGATCTACATCGGGATCTACATCTACACAAATAGTTTTCGCACCAGTAGCAGATCCTGCCATTGCCCGAGCTCAAGTAGAATGGGATAAGAAAGACAAGTATGCCTATCACCTGATCAAGCAGAATGTGCAAGATGTCATGCTAGGACAGCTCAACACAGTTAAGACATCAAAAGAAGCATGGGATATGTTCGCATCTCTCTACGAGTCCAAGAACACATCTAGGATTCTCACCCTGAGAAACCAGATCAACCAGAGTTTCCACAACAGCAGTGAAACTGGTCATGCTTATGTACTCCGCATCAAAGACTACAACAATCAACTTGCAGCAGTAGGAGAGACTATGAATCTCGCAAAAATGGTTCAAGTAATCCTGAATGGACTAGGAGAAGGATATGAGAATCTAGTCCAGAGTATTGCCATCCAACGGCAAATTCCAACACTGGAAGAACTTCAGTCAGTTCTACTTGGTGAAGAACTCAGGACTCAGGCTATTCAAGCACGTAAAGGTCATTCTAATGATCAGGCATTCACAGCTTCAGACAGAAGCAGAGGCAAAGGTAGAAACAGAGGTAGATCATACCAGAAAAGTGGTCATCATCAACAAAATCAAAGTCAGAATCAGCATCAGCATCAGCAACATCCTCAACAACATCAAAATCACCAAAGAGGAAATCATTCCAACCGAGGAAGATTCCAAGGATGAGGGAATGCATCCACCAATGTGTCAAACATCCAGTGCAACTACTGTCACAAGTTTGGACACTATGAAAGAGATTGCCGCAAGAAGCAGTACGATCAAGGCGGTCAATCTAATCGAGGGAATTCCCGAGGAAGAGGAAATCATCATGGTGGACATTCTAGTGACAGTCATTTTGCAAATGAACATGGCAATATGTTTCTTGCAAGTGGGGAATTGCATCAGACTGATACAATGCACCTAGACACTGATTTCAATCCCAAAGAGGATTTCAGCTATCAAGTCAACCAAGTGGAATAGGATCCTTGGTACATCGACAACAGTGCATCATCTCATATGACAAATCATCAGGAATGGTTCACAAAAATGAAGCCATTAGAAGGTCAAAAGAATGTCATCTACACAGTAGACCATACACCGAATCCAGTTCAAGGGACAGGTGTTATCCCTATGAACAATTTCACTGGTACAAAAGGATTAGTCAAAGATGTGCTCTATGTTTCGAACCTCAACAAGAACCTTTTGTCAGTAGGTCAAATGACGAAAGACAACTACAAAGTCATATTCGACGGTGATGAATGCACTATCAGAGACAAATCCAAAAGAGGTCAGCTAGTAGCAAAAGGTGTCAAGGAAGGACGCTTATACAGGATGCTAGCTACATTACCAGACAAGCATGCCATGTCAGCTCAAATGCAACAGATGCCACTATCTACAAAATGGCACAAGAGATATGGTCATGTCAACTTCAAGTACTTGTTAGATCTAAGGAATCAGAATATGGCAATTGGGATTCCGAAGCTACAGTTTCTTGGAAAAGTTTGTGAAGCATGCTGCTTCGGCAAACAAAAGCGAACCAACTTTGTCAGAAGTACCTCTCGTGCATGAGGTATTCTTGATTTGATTCATACAAATGTATGGGGTTATGCCCAGACCCGCAGCATCAATGGTTCACTTTATTACTTGACCTTCATCCGACGACTACAGCAGATATTGTTGGGTCTATTTTCTGAAAGAGAAATCAAAAGTGTTTGCTAGATTTCAAGAATTCAAAGCCATGGTAGAAAACCAAACAGGCAGAAAGATCAAGGTCATGAGATCAGATAGAGGAGGTGAATACATGTCTTCAGCATTCATGAACTTTTACAAAAATCACGACATACGAAGACAGTTCACATGTGCAGATACTCCTCAGCAGAATGCAAGAGCTGAAAGGAAGAATGCGACTTTAGCAGACAGTGCTAGAGCAATGCTTAGTGAAAAGCATCTTCCGAATTAGTATTGGGCAGAAGCAACAGCTACAGCTAACTATTTGCTTAATCGGCTTCCTACCAACCGATACAAGGTATGACTCCTTATGAAGCATTCACTAGACACAAGCCACGCATTGGGCATCTCTACATATTTGGTTGCATAGCATATTCCCACATACATGATGATCATCGCAGCAAATTGGATGCGAAGTCATGCAAATGCATCATGGTTGGCTACAGTGAAGAAAGCAAAGCATACAAATTGTATGATCCCATCAACTGCAAAGTCATTATCTCCAGAGATGTAATCTTTG
Organism: Dipteris shenzhenensis; assembly: GCF_047967505.1. NCBI lineage: Eukaryota > Viridiplantae > Streptophyta > Polypodiopsida > Gleicheniales > Dipteridaceae > Dipteris > Dipteris shenzhenensis. Next base: position 29,881,774 of record NC_141601.1, on the reverse strand, counting down.
ATGAGGAATCAGAATGGAAAACCTCACCTACACAGGAGATAGAAGCATCGACTTCACAGTCATCTACAGAACAGGTTGATGAAGAAGAGCAAGAATTGCCAGCAACACCCCAAGCAGTGCCACAGTAGCTCAAACGGTCTACTAGGGAAAGCAGACCACCAGCCAGATTGACATATGCTCAGAAAGGCAAAGCAATTCAGGTGGAAACCACCAACTATGCTCTTATGACTACCATCATGGCTACAGAAGAGCCAGTGTACTTCGAAGACGCAGTAGACAAGCCAGAATGGCAAACTGCTATGAATGAAGAAATGGATGCTTTGTATAAAAATAACACTTGGGAATTATGCAACCTTCCACCAAGAAAGAAGGCCATAGCCAACAAATGGGTATACAAAGTGAAGTACAATCCAGATGGCAGTATTCAGAGATACAAAGCCAGATTAGTTGCAAAAGGATTTGCACAACAATATGGTCAAGATTATGATGAGACTTATGCTCCAGTAGCAAAGATGGATTCCATACGGTTCTTGATATCACTAGCAACACTTAGTAAATGGAATGTGTATCAGCTCGATGTCAAGAATGCATTTCTTAATGGTTATCTAGACGAGGAAGTCTACATGCAACAATTAGCAGGTTATGTTGAACCAGGCAAAGAGAACAAGGTTTGCCATCTCAAGAAAAGTCTCTACAGGTTAAAGCAAGCACCCAGAGGTTGGTATAGCAAAATTGACCAGTATTTTGCTGATCTGGGATACATGAAATCCAATGTAGATCATACTCTCTACTACAAAGTTCAAGGGGAAGACATTACTATTGCACTTTTGTATGTAGATGATCTGATTGTGACAGGAAGCAAGGATAGCTTCATCAGAAAACTAAAACAAGACTTATCTACAGAGTTCGACATGAAAGATCTTGGACTTATGCACTATTGTCTTGGAATTGAGTTCTGGAGAAATTCAGATAGCACATTCATGAGTCAGCTCAAGTATGTTGATAGTCTCTTGAAGAAGTTTCATATGGCAGATTGCAAGATTGCAGCCACTCCCATGGAACAGAGTTTGAAACTTACTAAAGATTCAGAAAAGCCTACAGTCAATGATAGATACTACAGGCAACTCATTGGATCTCTTATATATCTGACAATCACACGGCCAGATATTTGTTATGCAGTAAGCTCACTAGCACAATTTATGGCAAATCCAAAACACTCTCACTGGAATGCAGCCAAAAGAGTCTTGAGATACATCAGAGGTACAAAAGACAGTTTGGGATAGAATACAGAGGAAGTCATCCATGGTTGCATGGATACTGTGACAGTGACTATGCTGGAGATCATGACACCAGGAGATCGACACAGGGATATGCATTTTTCATTGGTCAAGGTGCTATATCATGGTTGTCAAACAAACAGCCAACTATTTCTTTGTCTTCGACTGAAGCAGAATATAGAGCACTCACTACACGTGCATGTGAGGCTATATGGCTCAGAAGACTATTGTCAGAAACAAATTACTTTGATGAATCAAAGCCAACAACAATATACTGTGATAATCAATCGGCTCAAGCATTGGCCAAAAATCCAGTATATCACTCCAGGACAAAGCACATTGATGCCAGAGAGCACTTCATCAGAGAAAGAGTGTTACTTGGTGACATCACACTGCAGCATTGTGATAGCAAAGAAAATGTTACAGACATCTTTACCAAACCACTCGGTAAAGAGCTATTCGAGAAACACCAACTAGCTCTTGGTTTGATGCAGAGGAAGGACATTCCCATTAAAGGGGTGTGATGGAATGTAATGCTCAGTCCTTCTTCGATTCCCCAGAGTCATCATCTTGAGGGAAGGCCTACTTCATGATGTTGATCTTGAGGGAAGGTGTTGAGAATTCACGCTCAACATCATGTGATCATGTGTGCATAGCACCATCACGTGATCATATGTGCATACCACTAACCTTATAGAGTGCTATAAAGGAAAGGATTAGATCCCCTAACCCTGACCCTAAAAGGGTTTGTATATATTCTATTTTTTCAACTAAATCTAGTGTACAGTTAGTCATTTGTGGTGTGCTCTCTAGCTATGCCCTCTCTCCTCATCTCCACTCTTCTCCTCTCCCCTCTTCATATTTTGTCATTGTGGCCATAAATTTCATATTTATTGTCTAGTAGACTACTTGCCAACGACTAGATCTATTTGTCCACTTTATAAAGCACAACTATCAATGGCATTGTACATGGCATTGGCCTTAGGACAACTATATCTTAGGACCATGACTTTGACCTCTTTGCAATGTATACATTCTCTATGATGGAAATATACGATGTTGTTTCAAGTTATATGTTCTTTCAAGTTTATATGGTTGCAATATGAATGAATAAAGTAATTAAGTAATTATATTTTTTACAATAAAGTATGATGCAATTATAAATCAAAATGCACAACTAAATGGAAAAAAATTTAGAATTTTCAATTAACATTTATTGAACAAAGGAAATCCTTACATGTGCATACCATCTGAATTGGCCTTAAAAATGTGCATTCCATCTGAATTGCATTTTTATCTCGCTTTAAAATTAAAGAAATGACCTAGTCATGTGGATGATTATATGCATTTTCGTAACAATCTCTCTCTCTCTCTCTCTCTCTCTCTCTCTCTCTCTCTCTCTCTCTCTCTCTCTCTCTCTCTCTCTCTCTCTCTCTCTCTCTCTCATCATTAAAACTAATCTCAAAAGTAAGCCAAAAAGAATGTTACCAAAGGCAAGGAATATCACTTTGCATATGCTTCTTCCTCACACCATCGCATAGGCTTCTATTGCATATGATGGTGAGTTGTATGCCAGTTGGCATGCTCTTGAGAAAATGAACTTGGTCAAGAGCACTGCAATTGGCATTACCACCTAGAGGCCTATGTGATGGCGAGAAGGAAGAATCGAATATTCAAAGCCCAAACCCTAAACACAAGATATTTACAATGCACGACAAGAAAATACCATGCAGAAGTGAATGAGCTTATCTTGAAATAAGATTTTGGCAATCTAGCCCTTAGAGGATGATGAAGAGGAAGCCTCAAGAAGCTAATGAGGAGACATAGCGAACAACAAAGGGAGGTGGAAGCACCCGAACCCAAGCTTTGGACTAGCATGGGAGATAGAAGATAACAAATTATCGAGACGAAAGGATTCAAAAAAATGCCAAGCAGATATAGATCGAGGTATATAGGAAGGCCTGGAGGCATGATTAGTTGTTTGTTGGCATGCATATTCTAAACCATATGCCATGCAATCACTTCCCGCCGATAACCCAAACAATTGTTTTTGTCCAATATGCTAGTGTTTGCTTGATAACTCAACTGGCGATTATGCTCTGCCTTGTGGCCATAAATTTCATATTTATTGTCTAGTAGATTACTTGCCGATTAGATCTATTTGTCCACTTTGTAAAGCACAACTATGAATGGAATTGCAAATGGCATTGGGCTGAGAAGAGTTGTATCCAAGACCATGACTTTGACCTCTTTACAATGTGTACATTCTCTATGATGGAAATATATGACTTTGTTTCAAGTTATATGTTCTTTCAAGTTTCTATGGTTGCAATTATGAATGAATAAAGTAATTAAGTAATTGAAAGTTACAGAATAAAGTATGTTGCAATTATAAATCAAAATGTGCAACTAAATGGAAAAGAATTTAGCATTTGCAATTAAAGTATATCGGAAAAAAGAAATCCTTACATGTGCATTCCATCCAAATTGGCAAACCAGTAATCCTAAAAAATAAATATGTGTTTCTATCTTGCTTTAAATTGTTGAAACCTACATTAAAAAGGTTTTATTATTTTCCATTGAAATATAAATTTAAGATTAAAGAATAAACATTTTTGATAAAAAATGCCATAAAAAGTAAAGAACTGGCCCAAGCATGGATTATATGCACTTTTATACAAGCTCAATCTCTCTCTCTCTCTCTCTCTCTCTCTCTCTCTCTCTCTCTCTCTCTCTCACACACACACACACACACACACATAATTAAATCTAATCTTGAAAGTGAGCCAAAAAGAATGATACCAAAGGCAAGAAATATCCGTTTGCCTATGCTTCTTCTTCACGTCATCACATAGGCTTCTATTGCATATGATGGTGAGTGATATGCCAATTGGCATGCTCTTGAGCAAATGAACCTAGTCAAGAGCACCACAACTAGCATAACCACCCAAAGACCTATGCGATGGCGATAAGGTAGAATGAAATCTTCAAAGCCCAAACCCTAACCACAAGACATTTACAATGCACGATGAGACAATACCATGCAGAAGTGAACCAACTTGTCTTAAAATAAGATCTTTTGGAGATCTAGCCCTTAGAGGTGAATGAAGAGGAAGCCTCAATAAGCCAAGCAAGGAGACTTAGAAGAACAACAGAGGGAGGTGGAAGCACCCCAACCCAAGCTTTGGACTAGCACAGGGGATGGAAGATAACAAATTGTTGAGACAAATCCAGGGGATGGAAGATAACAAATTGTTGAGACAAATGGATTCGGCAAAATTTTAGGTAAATATATATCGAGATGTATGGGAAGGCATGGAGGCATGGTTAGTTATTTGTTGACATCCTTCTTCTCAACCATATGCCATGCAATCGCTTCCCTCCAATAGCCCAGACAATTGTTTATTTGATTCTTTCATGTTGCCATCACATGGGCCTGTGGGTAGTAATGCCAATTGTAGTGCTCTTGACCAGGTTCATTTTCTCAAAAGCATGCCAAAACTAGCATACCACTCACCATCATATGCAATAGAATCCTATGTGATGATGTGCGGAAGAAGCATATGCAAAGTGAGATTATATTTCTTGCCTTTGGAAACATTCTTTTTGGCTCACTTTCGAGATAAGTTTTAGTTGAGAGAGAGAGCGAGAGAGAGAGAGAGAGAGAGAGAGAGAGAGAGAGAGAGAGAGAGAGAGAGAGAGAGAGAGAGAGAGAGAGAGAGCTTATTATGAAAGTGCATATTGATATAATTATCCATGACTGGGTCAATTCTTTACTTTTTATGGCAATTTTTATGGAGAATACTTTATTATTTAATCTTAAATTTATATTTCAATGGCAAATAGAAAACTCTTTTTCATTTGGGTTTTAGAATTTTAATGCGAGATAGAAACCTACATATTGTTTTAGGATTGCTAGTTTGCCAATTCAGATGGAATGCATATGTAAGGATTTCCTTTGTTCAATAAATTTGATTGCAAATGCTAAGTGATTTTCCATTTAGTTGTGCATTTTTATTTAGAATTGCAACCTACTTTATTCTAAAATTTTAATTACTTTATTACTTTACTCATTCATAATTGCAACCATATAAACTTGAAAGAACATATAACTTGAAACAAAGTCATATATCTCCATCATAGAGAATGCTATCCTATGCCTAATGCCATGTACAAAGCCATTGATAGTTGTACTTTACAAAGTGGACAAATATATGTAGTCGGTAAGTAATCTACTAGACAATAAATATGAAATTTATGGCCACAAGGTAGAGCATAATAGCTAGTTGAGTTATGGCCACAAGGTAGAGCATAATAGCTAGTTGAGATGCAGAATGTATTGAGAGATATGAAGCGGCCAAAGAAGAAAGAATAAATGCAAGGACGAGATTTAGAGTAATGTATCAAATCTTCAAAGCCCAAACCCTTAAAAAAATACTTTTACAATGCATGATGAGACAATATGATACTGCCACCCATCAACAGCATGTGATGAGACAATACCATATAGTGAAATGATTGTATCCCACTGTAAACCTGACCTACAATAAAAAAACAAGAACACATTTAGAATACAATGAGACATTCAAAACCCACTATCATTATCATTTCCATCATTTCCACAATTCACGAGTCACTATCCTCATCATGTTTGTCATCAATGTCCTCATCGTCATTCCCATGTGGAAGGTGATTATTATTTCCTTCTTCATCTAATTCATCCTCCTCATCACTATCCTCCTCAAATGTTGCACCATCAGTGCCTTACTCATCCTCTTCTTGGGGTTTTGGATGTGCAATGATGGGACTACTTCAGGTTGGATAGCATCAGGTGGAATATCGTACGTCCATTTTGGACATTTCTCCTTACATCCCACATCTCCTAATGTTTCTAGGATTTTATGATTGGCATAGATGTACATTAGCTTCTCACCCCGGTCCTCTAGAAGTATATTTTGTAAAGTACTCTGAATGTACATATAATAACTCCAGTTTCTTTCTAAGTTGTATTTTGAGCACTTTTGAGAAAGAACCCTCATTGCAATCAAGCAGAGAAACTTGCACTTGCCACCATTCATAATCCACCATTTCCAAGCAAATGTAGTTTTTGCTAATGCTTGAACATCGCTCGATGCAAACAACCCTCCTTGCATCTATACTTGGCTAACTCGTTACAACACTTTACAAACTCATGGCTTTAGCGATAATATTGTCGCAAGACCTTATGAAAGTCACGCATAACAATTGGGATCTCTTTGGGCTTCATCTTCCACCACTCAAGGTCTAAAAGGTACCCAACACTATGCAAGCTATTGTGAGCTTGCTCCCATTGGGCCTAAATAATTGCCACAATCACTTGCATTTTGTAGCATTAAATGGTCTTCTCTCATTCTCTTGGCCTTGGCAAGTAGGGGGATTCCTCGCAATAAGAGATTTGTCAATACTCCAAAAGGACATCCATTCTTTTCTGATTGTTGGAGCCTTTGAGTCCAAATCCCTAAGTGCATATAATACATGTTTCATAACATCCATAATGTAGGGATCCCAATTGTCATGCATTTTCTCCTTTGTTGACCCATCAGGTAAACTCTGACATCCATTGTTCAAATGCATCACAATGAAAGGTCTTTATAAGAAAACTCCTATTCTTCACCAAGGATTGCAAAGTGTTGTCTTCAAGATGATGCTTCGATGATATTAACTTCATGATGTCTCGAGCCTCACAAACAATCTCTTTGAACCATGGCACTTGTTTATACCAATCTTTCAATGCAAGATTTAAAGTATGCATACAACACACAGATGTATATATATTGGTATACTCCCTTTGCAATATTCTACCTGCTTTTTAACAACTCTTGGCATTGTCCAACACCTGCACAACCTTTTCAGGGCCTAGCTCTCTTATAATCTTTGATAATACACCAGCTTTATATGTCCTTGACTTCTTTACATGTGAGGCATCAATTAACATGTGGAAGGCCTCCCCACTCAGTGATATGACCATCACATTCAATAAAGCATGGCATTTTTATGCTTGTGCATCCAGTGTTATGCAGCTGCTCAAAAATGCTACAATTTATGTGATCTTTCCCTTCTACATATGCCTTGTCTAACAATGTTGTACACAATGTGTGGTATGAAGGGGGCTTGAAGCCCACCGGTCCATTTTCCAAAAATGAGGGTTATATTATAATATCAAGGGTTTATATACATCTGTGCAGTATCTGCAGTAGAAAAACTTTCTCTGATAGGCATCATGGACACTATCATAGTAGGGAAAAGGACCGGTCCATAGTTAGCAATGCAATCCCATATAGCTCTTATATCATCGTCATTATCAACCATACTCGATGGATATCCTAACCACAAGATTGATCTACCAAGTGCATACTGTGCATTCTCCAAATCTTGAATCTGGATGCTCTCAACTATCATGGGTTGCCTAAAATTAGGAGTCATAGATTCAGATTAAGCTTCATGAGCCATAGGTGGAGATCTATCTTGCGTGTTAGTATCCACACAAGGAGTTCTAGCATAGGGGCATGCAACACTTGTACTTCCATCACTATGTGTCCTTACAGAATCTACTCCACTTACACCTTGACTTTCTCGAATTGATCTTCTTTGGATTTTTCTAGAAGATTGTAACTTCTTTGTCAAGGTGCAAGCTGCTGCAGCAGCTCCTAGGGCTACACAACACTGAATGCTCTTTCTTAAGTCACCAAGCAAGTGACCCCTTATGTAAGGTGCTCACCTTGATTTTGCTATTCCACAATACTTGCATTTCCACTTAATTTAGCCACGAACATTAATGACAAAGTCCCATTCTAGACCATGTGACTTACGTTTTTTCCCTTGTGCATGTGAAATACCTCTTTGAGAGGATTGTCACACCCACATAAATCCTCTCCCTGTAGCTTGGTTAACGACCTCACATGGTAGATCAAGCTTTGGTGTAGTGCCCATTTTGGCATTGAGATCCTCTTCTGTAACTCTTTGTTCAACCTCGGGAACATTATCAAGCATATGAATACTGGCATGAGGATGACTCAATGCATCCAAGTTTGCCTAGTCACAACTCGTCTTGAAGGTTGTGGATGAGCATTTCTAGTTTCAAGCATTTCTAATTGTGCATTTGTATTCATAACACGTGCCCTATTTATGATCAAATCATTGCCATCTTGTCTCCCCCTTCTCTCCATGCCTTAATTGAAGACTCCTCACAAACAATTGCATTCAATAGCACTCATGATCGTGGTTTATAAGTTTCCCAAAACAAAAGGATTTGGAGTATAGACCACCCTCAAGAACACACAACAAACACTCGCATCCACTAGCCCTTGCATTCGTGGTCTGTGATTTCTCCAAAAGCAAGGAATTGGACTAGCGAACCACACCCACAATTATAATGAATGTCGACTCACCCTCCCCCACTCATTATTCAAATCCAAATAGTGGTTCACTTTCTTTCCCAACTTACCAAAGGGTTTATTGGGATATGAACCATAATCAAATCAAATGAGGAGCCTCTATCAAGCCCTTTCCACCAATGTATAGCATTGGGCTGCACGGGAAACTATGAATTTGCAACCAAAAATACCGCAAGTACTTAAGCTACTAATGCGATAATATGAGAAACACCGTCGGTAATATAGCATTACCGATAGTTATAATACCAGCGATAATACTAACCGCCGGTATTAGTAATATTACCATCAGTAATGTACATATTACCACTGGTTATGTGAATACTACCGATGAGTTTTACCCAATTTGTCAGTGATTTTTTTCGATTAACAACGTGATTAGAGTCAGCCATCTCTGAGTTTGTTGGAATGGAGCTTGTTGTAGAGTCACGGGTAGGTAGGCCCTTGCTAGCACTGTTGGTCGAGCTTTGGAACTAAGGCTTTGAGGCACTACAAGCATAGAAGCTCGGGTTGGCTGGCCCATGTCATCATAGGAGTGGATGGCAGGGGCTCAGAGGTTGTTGTGTAGAGGCTGCCTTGCTTTGAGGGTCATACAAGGCCATTGAAGGTTCGGGGCTGCTGCATGCACTTGGATCTAGGAGAGAGAGAGAGCTTGTAGAGTTGACAGGAGGCATTGTAGGTCTCTGTGTAGCTCATTGTAAGATAGAGTTCAATGGGATGTAGCAAAGCCTCACAAGCAAGCCCTCATCGACCTTTACAGCATAGTTCTCACACAGTTGCTTCCTATTGATGGAAAACCTTAGAGAACCGACAATCTCAAACTCTCAGTGAGTACTCAACTAAAGAACTATGGATGGAAATCTCTCAACCTAAAATCTACATCTAATCTAGGAGAGATAGAACTAAGCTCTGATACCATGACAAAACATGTGTGCCTCAGGATCTATGGAGCACTCAAAGGTGGATGGAACCTATGTGAAAACATGATGAAGAGAGTGCTCATGACATGTATCTCAAGTCAATTAGGTTCCAAGATAGATTAGCTTGGACTCATAAAGAGAATCTTGAGATAGTGCAAAGTGCTTGATTGATATTACTTCAAATGAACCTCCCTTTTATAGGTGAGGGTACTTACATCCATATGCTTGCTCACATGTGGGATATCTCCTCCATGCCATGTGGCAGCTTGCCCTTTACTCATACCTTTGCTCTACAAGTGCTCATGGCACCACAACTCAACAATTTTATGGGTCTAGATCCTATTTGGGTCTCTTCTATTTTCAAAACCAAATCTTTATATGATCATGAGATGCTAAAGGCCTGGCACCTCTTGAAAAAAGGACTGTAGACCTGGGACCAACTATGGGATAGAGAACACTTTAGGTGGAAGGAGTGGCATGCAATCAAAACGGATTTTAGACTTTCTAATCAAGATTAGGCATTGGTCATGGGCAGATTGGAGTTATGGGAAGGAGAAAATGCTTGGAAAGGGGGCATATTTTTTATTTATGACAAGGAGTTCAGTTGGGATGGGACCTCTCATTTCTTACCCATACCTACCCCATCTAACAGTATTGAGGAACTTTATCCACACTAAACCACGTGGAAACTGTCTGGATAATGGCTTTAAATTGACTAAAAGGTTTGGTTTGTTATGTGATGAGAAAATCCTTGAAAAATGTCCACTCTCCTATGGCTTTTCATGCATAAGGGGTATGAACAAACTACATAAGTCTAAGGATAGGCAAGGGAGATGGGTCATGCAAGAAATGCCCTAACAAAAAGAAAGATGTTTTCCACTATCTAAGTATAGGCAAGGGAGATGGATCATGCAAGATATGCCCTAACAAATAGGAAGATGTTTTCCACTTTTTGTTTCCTTCCCCAATGCTAGAAGAGATTGAAAATTTGTTTAGATCCCATTAGGAGAACAACTTAATTTGGAAGGCTATAATTCTTGGCAATGCTCATCAGAAGAGCTCATATGCCACATGGAATTGTGGGTTGGGCATGGCAACAAGAGCTGGCTTGACCTTTGAAGACCTTGAGGTAGCTATAGCCAAGATCTCCACCCCTCCCCTTCCAAGATCTTTCTGTAGAACTTGCTCCACCACAACTCGTCTGCATATGTAGACACTGACCCCAGTACAAGAGACAAGCTCACATTTAGTACTAACACTAATGAGGGAGGGGAGAGTAGAGAGGTAGAGAATATGGGTGTCAACCTTATGGCAACAAGAGCCAGAAGCACAGTCTATAGAAATAAAGATGAGATCATTGTCTGTTTAGAGTAGTGGCAAAGCTCCGCTTATACAAGAAGGTATGATGAATATAAAAGAATGAGCATATTCCAAATCCTCTCTACAAATAGTAGGGAGACTCATACCAAGAAGGTCTCCTACAAAAGTGGTCCCACCGAGAAGTCTCCTATGAATTGTGTAGAGACCAACATGCATAAATCTCTCTCAATGGAATGAAGATCCCACTCTTTAGGATTGAGTGTTCAAGTTATGTGTTCATGTGATTGATCTCCACTGCATCCATGCTCCCATACATTATCATGTTCTAGCATGCCCTTACCCTTGCACTCCTTACCCTTGTACTCCTTGCTCCCATCTTCTCCTTCTCCTCCTTCCCCTTTCCCCTCCCTCCTCCTCCTGCACCCTCTTCCTTGTCCTCCTTCCTCTTCCCCCTCCCTCCTCCTCTTCCTCTTCCTCGTCCTCCTCCTCCACCCTCTTCATCCTCCTCCTCCTCCTCTTTCTCCTCCTCTTCCTCCTCCTCCTCCCTCTTCCTCCTCCCTCCTCGTCCTCCTCCACCCTCTTCCTCCTCCTCCTCCATTCTCCTCCTGCCTCCTCCTCTTCCCTTCTCCTCCTCCTCCTCCACCTCCTTCCTCCGTTACACGTTCTTCTCATCCCTTTACCCCTTGAAGTCATGAAGAAGACAAGATCTCCAGTCCTCACAACCATGAACTCCTCCCAAACTTCACAACCCTTTCTAAACCCTAGAACTCCTAGTTAGTCTTCTCAACCTTACAAAGGCAAGAGCCTCCATCCATTGTACCTAACCCTCCTAACTAAGGCAAGAGCCTCCATCCATTGTACCTAACCCTCCTAACCCTTGAACTCCCAAAAAGGAAAGAGCCTCTATCCATTGTACCTAACCCTCCTAACTAACTAATTCAATGGACACTACCTTAAACATTACAACATTTCCAACAAGATTCCATATTAGCAAAGGTTTGTCAAAACTAGAAAGCTAGTTGCATATCTATAATCATGTTGCATGCAATGTTATTATAAAAGATGTAGTGAAGATACTACCTATCAATTTGTATGATTGCATGCATTTTGTAATTTTATTGCTTATTTTGTGAAGCTTGATGGAAAAAGGGGAGGGGGGGGGGTAACATTGTAGGAGGAAATCTAGCAGTCAACACTAGTAGCAAGCAATCATGGGAACCACGTTGTAGTAGTTGATTTTAGGTCAAACACCACATATAGGAGGCTCATAAAAAGAATGCCTCCCTTCCTCCTAAACTTTCACTTGACACAATTACCCCTAAATTGAGATAGTTTTGCAATAGCCTTGGAGGAGGGTGGAATAGCCATTCAAGGATTGATAGGCTACTATTTGGGAGGATAAAGAAGTCCATACCTACATGAACTATGTGAATTTTCTTGGATTGCAATTCATGTGATCATAGAGCAAATATATCTTGCACCGTTTAATCAATCTCAACATGTCTTCTACCACATAGAAGTCCATGTTTGTTAAAGATGAAAGCCTTAGGTTATATGCTTGAAGCCAATTCTCTTTTTAGTGTTGATGTTGGTAGGGGACAAATTTATGCTTGATTGATGTTATTCCCTCCTGATCTTACAATTTCTAGCTTCCTTAACCTACTTGGTCCCATCTTCATCTCCAAAGTGTGAAGATAGTGGGAGAGAAGGAAGGAGTCTCACTTGCGGCTTTCTCACATACACAATGGGGGAATACACACAAAGGTGGAGGCTGAAAACAATTTTCCTCTTCTTAGTTGTAAAAGCCAAAAGAACTCTAGTACAAACAAATAGAAGAACCCTATATGTGGGTCTCAAACCAAACTCAGCTAACTAAGGTGGCAGACTAACTGAGCCACGAACTAGAGTACATAAGGATAGCTGTCATCTGGCTATTATTCATGGGCGGTGTACCAACCGCATCTGTAGCTAACAAGTCAGTGACATAAATGCACAACGGTCACCCTGGCATATCATGAGTGGAGCTCGATATCTCAACACTCCCCCTCGAGCTCAATCCCAATTCCTGCACACCACGCAGGTCTCTGAACTTGCACAGCTTCTCTACACCCAATGCCTTCGTGAATATGTCAGCTACCTGATCCTCTGTGTTGACATAAACTAGATCAATAAGACCTAGTAAAACCTTCTCCCACACATAGTGATAATGCACCTCAATGTGCTTTGTTCTAGCATGATAGACTGGGTTATTTGCCAAGTGTATACTGCTCATGTTGTCACAATAAATGACAATTGGCCCACTGATGCATATCATAAAGTAGCTTATGCAACCAAGCTACCTCACATGCAGCCATTGTTGCACCCCTGTACTCAGCCTCTGTGCTCAAGAAGGCAACTGTAGGCTGTTTCTTGCTGCTCCAAGTGACTGCAGTACTCCCAAAAGAGAACACATATCCACTCGTAGATCATCTATCAGAAATACTACCAGCCCAATCAGCATCAATGTATATATGCAACTGTATATGAACCCTAGCCTCATAAAATAGTCCATATTGCAATGTGGACTTCACATACTTGAGTATGCGTCTAGCCGCATACAAATGCGGTTTCCTTGGAGCCTGCATAAACCGACTTACCAATCCAACAACATAGCTCAAATCTCGCCTAGTAATAGTCATATAAATCAAACTTCCTACTATGCTTCTGTACATAGTAGGGTCTTCCAGAAGCTCACCTGCATCTGCGCTCAGCTTCACATTCTGCTCCAAAGGAACTGAAATAGGCTTACAGCCTGTCATCCCATATTTGGATAGCATGTCCAATCCATACTGCCTCTGCAAGAGCCGTATCCCACTTGGTGATCTAATCACCTCAATGCCCAAGAAATAACATAGCTCTCCCAAATCCTTCATCTCAAACTTCTGCTTCAATAGCATTTTCACATGAAGGATATCTTCATCACTATCACCTGTGATGATCAAATCATCAACATAAATGACAAGCAGCAGAATACCTTTCTCTGTTTTTCTCACATAAAGTGAGAAATCTGCCTTGGAAATCTAAAAGCCAATAGTGACAAGATACTGTCCTATTTTGTCAGACCATGCTCTAGGTGCTTGCTTCAAGCCATACAAGGCTTTCTTCAACCTGCAAATAAACTTAGGATGAACAGCATGAACATAACCTGGTGATTGCTCCATAAAGAGCTCTTCGTATAAATCACCATGCAAGAAGGCATTATTTACATTCATCTGATGTAAAGACCATCCCTTTGATGTAGCCATAGCAATGACTGCTCTTACGGTTGCCATCCTTGCAACCGGACTGAATGTTTCTTCATAATCAATGCCATATGTCTGTGCATACCCCTTGACAACTAATCTTGCCTTATTTCTATTCACAAAACCATCTGCATTGTGCTTCACCTTATAAACCCACTTACAGCCAATTGCATTCTTGTCTTTAGGCAAAGGCACCAATTCCCATGTAGCATTTTTTCCAAGGCATCCATTTCTTCATCCATGGCTTTCTCCCATTTTTCTTTTCCCATGGCTTGCTCAAAAGAAGTGGGTTCTGGTTCCTATATCACTTTGACCATATAGGCATAGTGAATGGCTGTAAATCCATCATATTTCAGCCTATCCATAGGGTACTTGACTCTGGTAGACCTGCGCAAAATAGGCTCACTACCAGGTGCTCTCAAAACATCCCTGGTCTTCCTTACTCCAGGTGTAACAATAGAAGGAATACCCAACTCATCATCAAAGCTCTGTTTTAATTACGTGTTTTCGCAAGATTGAGAAATTTATCTTCTGGCAAGAAAATTACGTGTTTTTGTGGGTTATGATATTTGTCCTTTGACTATTCTATTTCATGGAAAAAAAATGTTTGCATTTCTTCCAAAATCACAAGTGCATTGTCAAGGAATTTAATGAGCAACTTGGTTCTACAAAAAATTGTAGAAGGGGTTAGGATGTAGGTGTGCTTTTTTTCTTAGAATAAAGTATGTATGTTTCTTTCAGTAAGGGTTTGCTCAAATGGCATACAGAGAGTGCGAGATGGGTTAGTTAAGTGTTTGGATGCAGGTTCAAGGTGTGTGCGCATTAATTTTTTTAAAGCGAAAAATATATTAGTCTTGTGCTTTGGAGTATCCTCGGAAAGGTTTGCTCGAATGGCATAAGAAGCTTGTGGGTCATTTAAGAAGAGTTAGGGTGTGGATGTGTTACTTTTTTTGAAATAAATATGTATGTTTCTTGTGCTTTGGAGTATCTCGAAAAGGGTTTTCTCAAATGGCATAGGAAATTTATGAGGAATTTGTCTTTGTGGGTGCGCGTCTCAAGTATGTGTGCAGTGTGCTTTGGGGTACTCCCATGAGGGTTTGCTTAGCTGGCATACGAAGAGAGTGAGGAATTTGGCTGGCTAGGGTTCAAGATGTGCGCGCATGGATTTGTTCGAAATGAATTACATACTCTACATATTAATTTATGCTTTTCTTCCCAATCCTCTTGCTAAGCGTAGCCATTGCACGGCTTAGGTTCTAGCATTGTAACTGTTGGAAGATATTCCTTACCTAGGCTACTTGCCTTTGAGGGAGGTGCTTGGCTTTCAAGGACATCATGTCAAGTGGGGCTTAGGGTTTAAGGTCCATGAGCTGGGATGGTCCATATTTAATGCATTGTCAAAACCTTTTTGTTCGTCACTTGCCAAAAGAGAAGCTTAGGTTTTTCAATGGCATTAGCCATGTGCCAACCTTGGGCTTTCATATTTAGGCTTCTTTGAAGGCTTGTGGAAAATTCTCTGTGAGGGCTCTGACTTGGGATGATTAGTGATTGCTTTGGTCTTGCACAAATCTCAGAGCCTTTGGAAGCAACAAGACTTAAAATTCAGTTTTGCTTGAACTTGCACATTTAATTCAAGTTGGAAGATGTCATAGGACTTAACAACTCCTTGACGATTTGTTGAAAAAAATTCTCTGTGAGGGCTCTAACTTGGGATGATTAGTGATTCCTTTGGTCTTGGATAGATCTCAAGGCCTTGGGAAGAAACGAACCTTAAAATTCAGTTTTGCTTGAACCTGCACTTTTACTTCAAGTTGGAAGATGTCATAGGATTTAACTTCTTAATGATCTGTTGAAAAAAAGGATCGCCTTTTAAACATCACAGCACAAGCTAAGGAGATCTTACCCTCCCCCCCCCCCCCCCCAACACACACACACTCACACACACATAGAGCAGCTGTTAGCACAAAGCAACATCAATAAGGACAAACCCTCATTTTGCCATACATTACATACTATCTCTAGTTGCAATACGTTGCACGTGACTTCAATGGGTGCTTGGTTCTCCTGCAATGTGTAAGTTATTTAGTCTCTCTTTTTTGGAAGATAGTTGTCAAGATTTGTCATCTAACTTGCAAAAACAAGGTTCGTTCATTCACACACATAAAAAAAGGAAAAGGCAGTCTTGCTGCTGATCAGAAAAGTGCTCATCCACTTCAATGCAATCCATGAACTCCCAATTAATTAAAGAACCAAGCACTATGCTTAAAAGGATGGCATGCTTTGAAGTATCTTCTTTTATCAGGCTAGCCATGCATTCCATCTGTACACTCATATAGAGCTGGCCGTCGTCTTTGATGCCATCCTGCTACAGAGCTTAATACCCATCACATGGGCAACCAACTTTTGACCAACCATCTCCTATTGGAGCATGATTCCTAAATCACTTTTGATGATAAACATTAGCCACATAAAATGTTTTATGAAGTATACAAATCCAGGCAAGTAGCAGAACAATCTAAAAGGTCACATGTGTCTAATGAGATGTTTAACACAGACCAGGAAGGTGTAGCTGAAGCCAGGCAGCACAACGAAGTCACTCCATAGGTGCCTTTCTTAAAACGCAGCAATTCACTCATCCCTCCTGTTATAAGTAAATTGATCTGAATCCCACCACATCATACGCTGACATTGTGCAACAGAAAGCTAGACAACCGCTATGACAAGGTCTGGATTGTAATCTGAGGAGCATGTGCATCTCCAATGTTAACCAAACAATGATAGTGGCTGAAATAAAGCTGATACAGGGAAAATAGCAGTGGAATATGCTATTCCTCAACAAAATTGGCTGCAAGATCCCAATAATGTCCTACTCCAGTATCCACCAAATATTTCCGAGCAGCTGCTTCAGTCCGACATTGCTGAATTAGAAACCTCTCAAAGCTTGGCTTGGCAACACTACCTTGCCAAACCAGAACACATCTATTGACTTGCTGAGCACCTTTGTTTTCGGCTTCCAGATCTTCCATCACAGCTGCAGTCCACTTAATACGATGTAGCATCAATTTGTCATATCTTTTGATTGCCTTTGACCCTCCTTCCACAATTACGAGACTCATAGTATCACAAATCACAATACATCCTGTAAGCCTATTTTCTTGTGCATTAATATCCACCTTGAATCTTGTTTGAGGATGTGATAGGTTGTTAACCCTGTAGACAGACACAATAGTCTCTAGAGTTTTTGCATCGTCAAAAAGCTTCCGCTCTTTCTTGTCACGTCGCTCAGCTGGTGTCAACTTGCGTGCAAGATTTCTATCTGCATGAGCCTGCTCACGCTCAGCTGCAGCAGTGCGTATTTCCATCTCCAACTTTGTTGGATCCTGTGAAGCTTCTGCCCCAAGAACTTTCATGAGATTGCTCATTTTTACTTTTGGTTTAGGGGGCTCTAAGAGACCCTGCCTGATCATTTCCTGTCTGTCCTTTTCCTTTGCCAAACGCCGCTGTGTACGCAACTTCTTCCGTTCTTTTTTTGTGAGCTTCAGAGGCTGAGGGGGAGGCGGAGCTGGTTCAGCAGGGGGTTCAATAGGTACAGGATGCTCTACATACATGGTCAGCTTGTCCATTTTCACTTTGAGCTCTCCATCAGTTATATCCGTATAACTGCTTGATGGCAAAAGAACAGCATCCCTATCAAGCGTGCATGCAAAAATAAGTGTTAATTTCATACAAACGACACAATCTGACTAGTTTCTCCTTGCAGGAGAAATATAGTATTCAAGCATATACGTACTCCCTGACTCTCATAAATTAGAAAAGCAGAGAAGCTTACCACCACTCTACTTCAGGTATTGGATCCTTGGGCTTCTCTTTGACAGGAATCTGTTCAGAAACCTCAATAAGATTAGGGTTGATATCAGCTTCAGCCTTTGCCTTAGCAAGTGCAGCCTGCTTTATTTTCATCTCCTTGGCTTGTGCCTCCCCAAATTGGTTCTGCAGATGAAGCGAAGGACTTAATTCACCCCAATGTTCACATCTAATCCCTGCACACAAGTAGATTGGGAATATGCAGCCTCTACAATTCAATTATGCTAGTGTGCTTTAAAGGTCAACAACCCAGAGACAGGATGGGATTGTTTTCCAGAGTATTCACCTTTAATCTCATAATCTCAGCCTGTTTTGACCATCTGCCTTCTTCCACAAACTGAAATGAGGGTCTTCTGGGCCTCAGCAGCTTTTTTTTGTCAACTCCCATGCTTGGATCAAAAAAGGGATTGGTTTGTGGATCATCCTCCAGTTCTGGATGCAGTATTTGAAACGAATCTTTCTTTTGTTTATTGATATTTACCTGGTAAAGATAAACAAAATGCATAAGCTCTATTGATTCACCATAAGGTTACTATTCTTGAAACCTGTCTTAGCACCTACAATGGTGACACCCACCAAAAGTACAAGTCCCATGGTATAAGAAAATAAACAATAAGCCTACAACCCAAATATAGTGCAGAAAGATGCACCTTTAAAGTACTAAGATTACTAATTTTGGCCTGCTCTAGCACATTCCCATGCTCGTCGATTTCCCGGCCCTGGGCATCAAGACGGAGGACCGGCCCTTTCACACCTTTCTGCTGTCCAGCTGTTCCAAACTCATCCATTCCTTCTCCTGGAAGTATATTCAGAAATGGCAGGGACCCTGGGACTTGATGGATGCCAAGGCGAGCAGCAACCTCCTGAACTCTTTTCAGTGCTTCATAGTTAGGCACTGGAGCCATACCAGGTATTAATCCAGGAAAATGGGGCATCACATTGGGAAGAAGGTTTAATCCCGTGCTCAATACACTTGCATTTGTTGGCATGCTTGCAGTTAAAGAAACCCTAGAATCAACACTGCTGAACATATTGCCTGCTGTAGGTCCAGCTGCTGATGATGAAATCATTGGTGCTTGTACAGAGGAAGTTGCTGTAGGGCTCTGAGTTACAGTCCTGCTTACCTGCATGAAAGGTAACAAAAACTACCACCAAACTAAGATTTTGTGTGAAATTACTAAAAAATAGTAACTAGGCATACAGAATGAACAGGTCCCACCCAGGAAGACAGCCTTAGCAAACCTAAAAAGCCTTACACAGGCAAAAGTGCTGACAGAAACTGTTTTTTAATCATTGAAACAGAATTTTTTTTTTCCAATGGGAGAAACAAGTTGCAGGTTTTATAAACTTCAAAAAGGATCATAATCTACCCAGCCAGTCGAGGGTAACTTTCAGCACCACCATCAAATCTGATATGCAAATGTCCATGATTGTAGCTTAAGACTATTGTTTAATTAAACCTCACGCCTGATATAGGGAAGATGTAAAAAAAGAGTCTTTCTCATTCTTATGTTGCCCACTTTCCTCAGCCCATGCTATGACAAGGTTGTAAAAGGCATTAGAGGCACTTAATCAAAATTGTCAGGAAGCCTTAAATTTTATATATTGAGGGGAAATGGGATGAGGGGGGCATGTTTACCTTTGAAACATTAGGAAACGCATAGGAACTTCTGCATACAAGCAAGAAAGAGAACTGGGAGTCCCATGGGTTGGTTGCAAAGTTAGCCAAGACTCGATAC
The DNA here is from genome assembly GCF_047967505.1 of Dipteris shenzhenensis. Taxonomy (NCBI): domain Eukaryota; kingdom Viridiplantae; phylum Streptophyta; class Polypodiopsida; order Gleicheniales; family Dipteridaceae; genus Dipteris; species Dipteris shenzhenensis. The sequence goes on along the minus strand of NC_141601.1, from coordinate 29,861,943 downwards.
ACAACAGAAAAAAAAGAGGCTGTATCCAAAATTGTCATCCAAATGAGAGGGCAGAAGTGAATGTCTTTGTCGAGCACCACCAAAATTACATGAAGTACATAGTTGTGTGCTGAAACGGCAGAACAAGAAACAGCAATATGGTCCCCATTTCGGAGTTTCCGTTTTGGAGTGCCAAAACGCCGTTTTGTGCAACTATGATGAAGTACATGCATTATGTATGAAAGCTTGAGGATTATAGAACATTAGAATTTAGGCTTTTGTTGTATGATACTACATAGATTTTATTTTATTTTTTTATGAGCGGGGGAAGGTGTAGTGCCACATCATGTGACGACTCAAACCAAGAGTTTAGAGCCTAGTAAACTGTAAAGTCAACTACGCATTGCCAAAGCAAATTCTTGCAGATGCTTTGACTTGTCATCTATTGCATCTCATCGCAAAATGTTAACCCTTCATTGTATTTGACTTCGTAAAATAACGCAGTTCCACTTCGCAAATAACACAATTCCATAAAAATACACACTCAAGCACACACGCACACAGGCCACCTCCCTCAACACACACACTCCCCCCCCCAAAAAAAAAAGAAATAAAAACAAAAGAAAAAAGTATAAAACAAGAAACCTTGGCATGCCTTTTCCATCTTTCAAATGTTCCTGGAAGACTTAGACACTCAATGCCTCCACCCCACTTGACACCTAGTTTGAGTTAGACTAGTGATTCAAGCATTGAATCTTTGTTTCGAAGTGACCTCAAGTGGAAATATTTGAAGGTGCAAAGCCACAAGAATATATTCCACACTGAACCACCAACTGCTGAAAATAAACAGGAATATGAATTATATAGAAAATACTAAACCCTAGTCCTAGCCCCAGACAATAAAAAACAAGTTCACTGACGCTGACCAACCACACCCTTGTAAAGTCTTATTCAATTCCTGTCTCAATGGTATGGCTGCAGCACCCATGGGAACAAAGGATGAGTACCTAGTGTACCTCAACTAGAATGGACACACAAATTCATCCCATTCAACTTGAGGAAATAACCCATACTATAGGACTACAAATCAAGGATTTATTCTACTACCCCCTCGACATTTTTTGTCTCATCCCTAAGCTTGCTTAAAGATAGGTCAATGGAACCATAATCATTACAACCTCAAAGAGCAACCCCTAGCAACAGTAGTAACACATGTGGCCACACCTTCCTATGAATGATGAAAATCATAGGTAAACTTAACCAAAGAGCATCACATAGTCATTGCATTGTTGCCGATATATTCAGCATCCTTGGATTTGTCTTTCTCAGCCACGAAATACATTATGCGCGCATATGAAAAACAAAATCCAGACGTGCAGCATTTGTCATAAATATCTCCAAACTGATCCGCGTCACAAACTCATGAAGTTTAGAACACAGCCAAAAGAGCTCTCCGATATTTGCACAGCACGGTACACTTGGTTTTGGTTTGCATCATGCTAGAGACATCACATTCAAACACATGCCCCCAGGCTGTGCATGAACTCATTTAGCAACCTTGAAGCATAGGCAATGCCTAACCTTGTAACTAACATACATCGACAAGGCTGTGTACAAACTATGCAGAGAGTGCCATTGAGCTTTTCAGCAACTTTCTTACTTACCTTGATACCCTTGTCTCGCAAGAAAGCAAAGCAAGCACGGGATCAGCTTGCCTCCTTATATAAGGTGTGGAATGAGGTGAGGGTTGCCTATCTCCGCAAGCAGTTGAAGGACTTGAAGCTTGAAGAAGGTGGTAATATGGATGCCTATCTTACCAATGTGAAGGATTTGAAAGAGCAATTGGCTAATATTAATGAGGTGGTGCCTGATTCTCAGCTTGTTTCTAATACCCTTCATGGGTTGCCTGACTCTTAAAAGGGCTTTGCTCCTGCATTGAGGTTTGTTACAGGTGGCAATGCCAACCATTATTCTTTTGACCAGCTGGTTGCTCTTCTACTTCAAGAGGAACAAAGCCGTGCAAATCTATGGCTAGTGATCAAGCCTTTGCTGCCCAGCATAAAAACAAAGGCAAAGGTAAGGTTTCAGCTAGTAAACCCCCTCATTCACATGCTGGTCACTCCCATGGTGCCTCTTCTTCGAGGGATAACAAGAAGAAGAAGAGATGCAACTATTGTAGGAAAATTGGGCATGATATTTCTGAATGTAGAAAGATAATTGCATCTGAAAATAAGAAGAAAGAGTCAGCTCGTTCATTTTCTGGCTCTCCTACTCCACAAGATGGACATGAGTCAGCTAATTTTGCAAAATACCAGCATTGGGATTTCTTGGTTACATGTCAGTATAATCCAGATGTTCATGACGTTCATGATGCCTGCATGACAATTTCTTATGTATCTGATGCTTGGTTCTTTGATAGTGGTACTAGCAAGCACATTACTTCTTGTAGGAAGTTATTCAGCTCACTTGAGCACATATCTAAAGGGGGGAGTGTCACATGTGCCAATAATGCATCATATACAATGAAACATGTTCAGCAAGTTGCTCTTACTTTTGTTTCTGGTGGTCTTGTTACTCTAGAGAATGTGCTTTATGTTCTAGGCATTCGCAAGAACCTTATCTCTTTTTCAACCATAGCTACATGTGGCTATCAAGTTCTTTTTTATGGTGTTCGGTGTGCAGTGTATGATGCTACACATGGCTTTACCATGGTCTTGACTAGGACATTGACTAGAGGACTCTATAGACTTGATGCCTATGACCGATGCTTGGATGATGCTGGATTTGCAGATGCATGTCTTTGCTCTTGATTCTTCTACCATGGCAGATACCCGTTTGTGGCATGAGAGGTTTGGGCACCTCAACTTTGGGGCTTTGGTGAAGCTACATAAGGCTGGTATGGTTGTTGATCTTCCCAAAATGCATATGCCTTCAAAGCATGTTTGCTTGGTAAGATGCACCGTTCTGCATTTTCCAAGGATGGAAGAGTTTGTGCCTCACGCAAGCTTTATTTGGTTCATAGTGATATTTGTGGGCCCATGCGGGTTGCAACTCTTGGGGGATTCTATTATTTTGTTACATTCATTGATAACTTCACTAGGTACACTTACATTTTCGCATTGAAATCCAAATCTGAAGTTTCTACATACTTCAGACATTTTATTGCCTTGGCTGAGAATGAGAGTGGGCTGCACGTTGGTCACCTTAATACAGACAGGGGGGTTGAATATATGTCAAAAGGAATTTGATGTGTTTTTGGCCTCTCGTGGCATTCATCATCAGTGCACGGTGCCTTATGTTGGGATTATCGCCATAATTCATGGCAGTGACCAATGTATGACCAATAATTGGGTTCGGGGCACTTTTTCCTCATTAGAGGTTTTTTCCCCTAACCATAGTTAGGACCCCTAACTACAGTTAGTGGTTAGGATAACGCTTTGTCACTTAGACAAAACCTTAGTCTTGTATGTTGTTTCTGATCTTTTTCAATACAGAGTGTGATTTGCTCTCGCTCTCCTTTTCTCACATTTGGTATCAAAGCCACGAATCATCCGTACCTCTAGCCATACTACTGGCACCTCCAATCGTTCGTACAAGTTGTCTACCCCGTATTGTTGTCAGGCCGTACGTCCGTACGTACCTGGAGCTCCATCACCTACAGCTCCAGCATTGTACACGTATCTGACCATACGTACATACAGCTCCAGTGCCAAACTATTCCGTCAACTGCTATCGTATGCTGTACTATCCTCTTCCGTACAAGCATCGTACATGCATTAGTTCTTTTGTACACCTGCTGGCGTCCTCACACAAGAGGATAACTTGGATGGTACCAATTACTCTTTATGGAGTTTTATGATACACAATCTTTTAGTTGGCAAACATTTGTGAGATTATGTCACTAGGGATGAGACACAGCCAAAGAATGTGGTTGCACCTGCCACTCCTCCTCAACAAAGTGGAGGAAGGGGTAGAGGACAAGCTCAGGGTGCATGACAAATACTAGGTGTAGTGGTTGTTGTAGTTGTGCCTCCCACACAGGAACAAAAATGGTGGGATTCACGTGATGCACAAGCACTTTCAATAATCTCTCTTTCTGTCAAAAGATTTATTATTCTGCACATTCCGTCATGCAAGATCTCAAAGGCAGTTTGGGATATTTTGGAGAGCATGTTTACAGCCCGCAATGATGTTAGGGTCTCTTTCCTGAAGCGAGAGTTATCACATACTCATGTCATTATTGCAAGAAGCCAGGTCACTACATAGGAGAACGCAAGAAAAGAATTGCCAAGGAAAAGAAAAAGCATTCAAGCATGGCTGTCAAAGATTCAGCTCCTCATGCACATGATGGTGGTGATGCTTCAGCCAACTTAGTGGTAGAAGACTATGCCTTTTTGACTTGCATTTCTGATTTTCAAGTGGCTGCTCCGGATACTACATCCACATCTGAGAATGACTCTTATGCTTTTTTGACTTGCAGTTATGACCCTTTTAAGGATGCATGTACCTTCAATGTCAATAAGACATTGTATAATTAGTATTTTGATAGTTTTACCACCAAACATATCACTTCCAAGAAGTGTTTGTTTGATTCTCTACATCCATCACCCGTTGCAAAAAGGGTGTCTTGTGCAAATAATTCTTCTTATTCAGTTCGTGGCATTGGTGAGATTGTGCTTACAGCCACAGATCGCACAAATTTCAGAATTCACGATGTGCTTTATGTGCCTGGAATCAAGAAAAATTTGCTTTCAGTGTCCTCTCTCAATAAAAGAGGATTTCAAGTTGTCTTTGAAGATGACAAGTGTGCAGTTCGAGACCGAGAAGATTATCTGGCACGCTGTTTCGTGGTCTTTTTCAGCTTGATGTTTTTTAGAAAAGACCAGATCATGCACTTGTAGTTTCTTCTCCCACTGTTGCTATGCAGAATGCAAAGTTATGGCATGCCAAATATGGACATATCAGTTATGGCAGCTTGATGACACTTCAAAAACATGCTATGGTTGATGCTTTACCTCTCTTGGGGTCACCTCCCCCTCACACCTGTGAAGGGTGCATACTTGGGAAGATGCACATGTTTCCCTTAAAAAAGGAGGGTGTAGTAAGAGCTGTTCAAGAATTACAGCTCACTCATAGTGATGTCTACGGTCCCATGAGGACTCCTGCATTGGGTGGTTATCTGTATTATGTCACATTTATTGATGATCACTCAAACTACACTTGGGTCTAAGAAAAAATCAGATGTGTTTAAGCATTTTCGACACTTTGTGACAAAGGTTGAGAATGAATCAGGACTCAAGGTGCCGATACTACGCACAGATAGAGGGGGGGAGTATATGTCTCATGAATTTGAGGCTTATTTAAAAGAGAAAGGCATCACACATCAGCTTATAGTGAGGCTCACCCCTCAGCAAAATGGCAAAGCTGAGCAGAAGAATAGAACTCTTATGGAGATGGATAGATGCATGCTCACAGGGCAAAAGTTGCCTCACAGGTTTTACATGACATGCAGTGGGAATTATGAGCGAAAAGGTAACACATCCCAAAAGAATGCATTGTACAGCTGCTAAAAGATTATATATACCTTCTTAAGACTAGAATACAATCTTACAAGTTAAGTTTTTTATAGTACAAGCAAAAGAACAAAGGAAAAATAAAAAGTGAGAAAACGAGAAAAATAAGAAGAACAAAAGGAATTTAGTAAGCAAAACTACCCTTATGTTCTCATAAGTACCCAAGCATAAGCTGCCATCTGGGTTTCAAAAGATTCTGGAATCTCTTGGGTAAAACCAATGCTTACTAAGCTTTGAAATCGCAACCAAACAACAAAAACTTTGAAAAAAAAGAAGGAAACAAGCAGAAGAGGAAGAAATGTGGAGAGAGAGAGAGAGAGAGAGAGAGAGAGAGATTGTAAAAGAAGCAGAATGAAACAACTAATGTGCTAACACAAGGAAACAAAGATAAACCCACATACATATAAGACAACAAATTAAACACCAACGCAAGCACAAGGAAACAATTATTATCATAATTTTGCAATTAGTTGGTTTTTTATTTGTTTATTTCAAATTTAGAATAATAATACTTAACAAAATAAGCGAGAGAGAAATTTTATAAAAAACAAAATTATATTTATATTTACACATACACACACATATAGCAAAACTAAACTAAACAGGTATCTAAGAGTACATGAACTCCAAAAATAGAACAAATCCAAGAACTAAAAAGAACATGGGCTATGAAGCTTCCCAATTTGGATTTCAATTCTACATTCAAAAATCCTAAACGTACTCAAAGCGTACAATACATATGGGCCTACGTTACACCAAAGCGCATGAGGTCGTATTGACAGAGTTTTGGGTTTTTTAGTGGGTAAGAGAGGAAGCTAACATGAAGCTTTATTCTCCGGATGCCAAGTATATGGCAGCCATAGCTGCACTTGTGAGGGCACATGGCTTTGACCATACTTCTCCCAATTTATTGAGGAGCCATAGTCAAATTCTTATAGAGGATCATACCAGAGTATATTTAGGGGAAACAGAAACGTTTCCTGGGTTTCTAGGAGAGCTGAAACGAGGAAACGCTACGTCATCGGGGGGGGGGGGGGGGGGTCTCTAGAAAAAAGAATTTTGAGCTGAGCACACACTTTTTTTTTTTTTTGGTGAAACCAAGAAAATTATATTATGTAACATTCATTTACATCACGGCAGTGCTCGAGAAAAGAGCCAATGCCCTATCCATCAGAAGCTGTAAAAGAAAAGCTGAATACAAGAAACATCCAAATCGTCCTCATGTAAGGCATCATATAAAGACTGCCGCAATGAGGCTCGGAAGAACTCATAAGGGTGCTGAAGGGGAGAATTCAGATATGCATGATTTCACTGTAGCCAGAGGGTCCATAAGGCCCAGTATCTGATCCATTGAAAGAAAAGAGAATACTGTGACAAAGAAACTGATCCAAGGTGGAGATCTTCCAATATTCTAATTTGTCCTGAATTTTGTTTAACACCCATGATATTTGTTGCTTATTTCTGATTTTCCAGCCAATGGGATAGCCCAAATGTCTTACTATGTTTTCCGGATAAATAATCTGGCCGGGCCACAGGATAGCATGCCAGTCACAATGCTTGAGAGGCAAGAGTTTTGATTTCTGAAAATTAATTTTGAGACCAGCTACCAACCCAAAATCTGAAAGGGTATCCATCAATAGGCGAAGCTCCAAAGGACTGTTCTTTGGCATGAAGAATGAATCATCTGCATAAGCCTGAGCAATGAAAGGTCGTGAACCAGAAATCTGAAGCCCCACTAACTGTCCAGTATCAACCGGATGATCCATATAAAGAAGCAAAGGATGTGAAGCAATGGCATAGAGGAAAGCACTGAGAGGGCATCCCTGTCGAACTGATCATTCGAGAGTCCAAGACTCAGACAAATGATTCCCTATAAAGCATTGTGCAGTGGAATCTGAGTAAAGCCAATATATGACATTAACTAACTTTGGCACAAAACCAAGTTTAAACATGATTTGAGAGACATAATCCCACTGTACCGTATCAAATGCCTTTGCCACATCCACCTGCATGACCAAAACATCTTGAGCTGAATATTTTGCATATTCCATTGCAATGAGAGTATTAGAGATATTATCATGGATTTGCCTTCTTGGAACAAAACCATATTGCCTGGGATGAAGTCCATCATGAAGGATATCCTTTATCCGATGTACTAACATTTTAGCAATAAGTTTGCATATAACCGGCATCAAAGTGATGGGCCTCCAGTCATCCATTGTCTCACATAAAGGTTTTTTGGGCACAAGCTTAACCAGACCATGCTTCCAAGTTGAGGGAAGATGTTGATGCTGCCAGGCTACATTAATGAACTTCAAAATTGGACCCTTCAATTCAGCCCAGAAGGCTACAAAAAATTCAACCGTCAAACCATCCCAGCTAGGGGATTTATGTTTACCCAAATGCTTGAGGGCTTCATCCAATTCAATATCTAAAAAAGATATTTCCAGCATTGAAGCTCGTTGCAAAGGAACAATAGGAGAAACAAGCTCAATAAATCTGTTCCGAGCCAATACAACCTGAGGTGTAGAAGAAGATGGCTGAGAAAAAAGTAGCTGAAAATGATCCAGACATTTTTTTTCTAGCTCAAATAAAGTCTTGGTCCAAAGACCATCAGGTTTCTTGACCCTCATGATAGATTGACTTTGTCTATGTGCATGTAAATTCCGAAAGAAAGATTTCGAGGAACAACCCTTATCCAGCATAGGTTTAACTCTAGCCCTGGTCTGCCATTTGGAAAGCTTGCGTTTATCATTGGCATCAATTATGGAGAAGCACAAGACAATAAATGCTGCTCAGAAGCAGATAGAGACCTTTGATGTGGCTAATATGTACCAAATACTGCTTGAAAGATTTTGCCCATTGGATATGCTGGTTTCTGCCATGTACCATCTTCCATATTCCTTAATGACATTTTGTATACGATGGACAAAAGAGTTCCAAGCAAAGTCCAGATCCTCCTAAGCATGGGATAATAATGGCCTGCAAGCCAGTCTGATCATTTGCTGGAATTTTTCATGAGAAAGATATAATTGATTGACCTGTAAATGTCTGACTGAAGAGAGCTGCATGTCATCCAGAGGCATTCCAAATGAAAGGGAGAGCCAAAAAGGAGTATGATCAGATAGTTGCTGAGAATAATCAGTCCACATTTGGCATGTATATTCATCATATTGCTGAGCATGAATAAGATAACATCTATCAAGCCTAGCCCAATATTCTGTAAAAGCATTATGATGATATGTAAATCCCATAACTGATGGGTGAGTTGCTGTCCGTAAATCTGCAAATTGAAGTGATGAAGTCATATGTTCCCATTGCTGGATTTCAGAGGGCAGCATATGGGATTTATGCGTGGTATTGTCCTTCCAGTTAGGAGAATTATTGAAGTCACCACAAAGTAGAGCATTTGAAGACCAAGGATATTGCTTTATGGAGTCCCACATTTGAGCTCTAGAAGCAGAATTTTGAGTTGCATACAAGGAGCCTATTTCAAAAATCTCTCCATTGATTATACATTGGATAATCATCCATCGGCCACCAAGATCATTATATGCTATCAAGGGCTGCAGATCATGTCTGGCTAAAATGCACAGCCCAGAGAATTGTTCAGATCCGGCATAAAATATATCATATCCTAAAAAGAACCCATGCTGGCCAGCAAAAGAATGCTGATTATGCTCTTGCAGACACACTACATCTGGATGAGTTTTATTTATATAATGACATGGGAGCCTCCATTTATTCTGGTTGCAGAGGCCTTGTATATTATAAGAAATACATTTAAGAGAAGCACGCATGAAAATATGTACAAGAGATGAACAGTCCTCAAAAAGAAAGGGAGGCATCAAGCCTCTGCCATTGCCACAGGGTCTTGCTGACCCTCAGAATCCAATTCCCTTACTAGATCATCTTCTTCACAAAGTGGAAGACCCTTCTTGACTGCATTAACCCATGCCTTTGAAATGGGATTGCTCGAAGAGGTAGAAGGTTGACCCGGAGAAGGAGCAGAAGCATCCCAATTACGAGATTGGAGAGGTCTTTGTTTGAGAGGCACCGTCTTCTTTGCAGTCTGCCATCCCTCATGAGAAGATGAATTATTTTCCACTAACTTGCTTTTTCCTTTATCCTTGTTTTGAGCTGAATTGGCCTGGCTCCCTGTATGAACTGAAAGCTTACTTCTTTAGCTTCAGTTTTTTCCACATATGTCTTTTGACCGCCTTTATTAGATGGCAGAGGAATAGCTGCTGGAGGAGGCGGATGAAGGATAGAGGGGCATTCTGAAGCCAGGTGCCCAAACTTGTGACAAGAGAAACAAGCTCCAGCAAAAATGCCCCATTTTAAAGTGAAATATTTCTTTCCCAAATTAACACCCTCAATCTCAACTGCAATAGCAGAGGGGGTTGGTCTATCAGTATCCCATAAGATGCAAAAACGATTTTTATTACCTGTGGGACAGATCACTTGTCCCAATGTCATGGCTAAGCCTAGAAGCTCTGTTCTCATGTAATCTCAACCACTTCAACCCATACAGGGCAATGATGCTTGATGAGATTCTGATAGTCCTTATTAGGGGACCAGGGCATGATGTGCACCATTTGACGACCAAAAAATAAAGGGGACATTTCCAGCATCTTTTGTTTTGTCAAGGCATCTTTTGCAGCATCTTTTGTTTTGTCAAGGCATCCAAAAGATGAACTTCATAAAATCCTCGGGAGGCAAAATAGACTCCTTCTACATAGCATCCACCTAGGAGAGAATTCACCCATTGTCCCACATCATTAGCCGAGGGTATTTTGCCTGGAAAAAAGATGATAACCGCAGTTTGAGAGAACTTCTTCAAAGGATGCACAAGAGAAGCCAACTTCATCTTGTAAGTGAGATCCGGAGCAGGTAGAATCCATTCTCTTCTACTTTGTTGAAAATCCTCATTCAACATGTCAAACACATAGGAAGCATCTTCAGATGAAGAAGCTATGGGGGGCGAAGTTTCCCTGGATTGTCTTTTAGGTTCAGGAGAGAGTGCTCTCTTGACATAATACTTGCTTGTTTCTGCCATTGAGGCTAAAGGATTGAACAGGTATCAAATGGAGAGAAGCAGACGGGGCACGAGAAGGACTGACAGGCTGTACGGTAAACCAGAGCAGGGACTGTACGGAGAAACCTGACTACGTCCGTACAGTTGTACGGAAAACTGTACGACAGAGAAGACAAGAAAAAAGAAAATTGTACGGCAAAACCTACGGAGCTGTACGGAAAGCAAACGGGATCAAACGTATGGAATCTTTACGACGACCGTACAGATGTACGGAATCTGTACGGATGAAAACAGTGATTCGCACCACCACACACACACAGAAAACGAGGAGCTGCAGGAGGCTGAAGACTAGGCAAAAAGAAACCCACGACACATGCAAGAAAGCAAGGTAGAGGTGGGGAGAAGCTCTGGATGTACGGCAGAAGGCAGCAGCAAGCCTACGGGGACCTGTACGGCAGGATGGCAGGATGCGGAATCAGTTGTAGAGGCCATGACGCAGATGGAAGGCTGAAATCGCCATAGCTAGAGCTCTCTCATGACACACACACCACACTCACACCTACACCACACACATACACCACACACACACACACTCTCTGAGCTGAGCACACACAGAATTAGAATGCTACAACCTACAGCCTACCAGATTTGGAGGGCTGAAGGGGAGTGGATGATGGAGGGGGGCTGAAGCAGCCTGCAGGAGAGAAAGTTCAAAGGACTCCCACGCAGTGGGTGGGGCTGAAGGAGGGCTATAAAACCCTCAAAACTCCAAGAGTGTGAGCCTTAAGGGGTGGAGAGAGTGAAAGATTGCAGTGGAGGCCAAAAACAAAAATGCAGAGAGAGAGAGAGAGAGAGAGAGAGAAAGAGTACCTGTCGGAAGCCTGTGTTACTTGAAACGGACCATTTCCTGGTCCTGAAACGTGTTTCTGACTGGCTGAAATGTTTCAGCCGGCCGTTTCAGGGGGCTGAAACGTTTCAGCCCTGAAACAGCGTTTCTGACTAGGGCTTTTCCTGAAACGCACGCGTTTCAGCGTAGCTATGGACCGGAAAAGCCTCTACTTACCCAAGATCAACTAGCATGACTTTATCAATTCTCTCATTGGTATTAAGGATGAGCATTTGTGGGGAGACACGTTGGCATTCTAGATGCAAGGTTGGGATTGACATCTCAGCAAAGTAACAAACCTCCGGTCCAAAGATTGTCTACCGCAACCTCCTTTACCCCGCCAAACTCTCTTTTGTGGGAAGAGCTTTAGTGTTTCCATAGAGAATGTATGGGGCAGGTTAAGCGCTTTCTGAAAATCCTCTTGTGGCTAGGGTCGGATGGTATGCAAAACACCAGGGCCAGGGTTTGCACTTTCACGGCTAACGTTTTGCTCCTTCAAGCATGTTGCATGTTGCATGTTGCAATCGATACCTTGCTCTTGCCTCCAACACTCGTGCTCATCAGTTCAAACACAATTGAATACAAAATTATCAGGCACAACTGAACGCAAAGGTAACTGTTTTGCTGAAATTCAATTCGTACAATCAGGTACAAAAGTGGAGCACAAGGTAAGCTTACCTTAATGAAGGGGTAGGTAGGATCACTGGAATCAAAAAGCCCTCTTTCTGAGGTCACAGTTAAGTACTTGCTCATTTTTAAGCCCCTAATTTGAGCCACAAGGTTGGAGAAGTAAATCCCAATGGTGGAGAGCTTTGCTCATATCAATTAAACTCAACAAGCATAGAACATGCCTGGGTCAGCCAGCTGGCCAATTGAATGGGGATCGTGGGGGAGAATAGACGCATCTTGTTAAAACAAGAATATGGTTGGAGTGTTAGCAACGCCGGAGCACTTTGTGGTCATCGACCGTGACGTTAATCAGTGGCCATATTCAAAGGCATGCGTGAACCTCTATATACATGTAACTAGCCCTGTGAAACCACTGTTTCGAATGATGATTGGTATTCCAAATTGTGTCTTCATCCATAAAAGACAATCTGCAACAAGTACTCGTTTGCAAGTTGTCCATGAACTTTCCCTAATTCTGAGAAATGTATTTTCTTTGCAAGAAGAGTAGCGGGCACTATTCAATTATGAATTTCCATACATGAAAATCAAAGATGCACACATGTTCACACAAACCACACACATTCTCTTCATTCAAGCCAAGATTGCTTCTGAAGACTCTGCAATGGCTCTTCTTACAAAGAGTTTACAACTTAAGAATAAACTTCTACATCATAAAATGTTAAGGAAAACGCTTTCATAGTGAGCAAACATAGTGAAAGGGAATTGCCTACCAAGCAGAGTGTGTCAATTCCTGTTAATTAGCGCTGAAAGAGCAAGAAAATCAACCAATTCACCATCACAAGAAAATGGTTAAACCTGATTCCAGGGTAAGATTAGCGAAACTAAAATAATCCCTGTTAATTCCAAAAGGGGGGGCGGGAGTTAATTAAGTTGAAAACAAGGTAAAGTACTGTTGTCCCTTTTGAGGCATGCTCATCCCTTCGAGCTTGATTAGTCAGAAGCTGTAAATCAAACACTATCTGGCTATTTGACACACCGCAGAAACAGACTTTTCAAATTGAGTCAGCCAATCAAATGTACACAAATAAAGATCCACCTAATTAAAAAGATTTCTTGCAAATGCTTTAAAAACCATATAGGATGTTGATAGCACCTATTGGAAAGGAGCATATGCGCCTAAATCCAAAGGCACATTGAGGACATTGTGCTTGATGGTGACTTTTGTCATCCACCTGAGCAATATCGTGCAGCCCCTTTTTAGTACCCTTTGACTACAACTATTGTGATGTGCAAGCAAGCTCAGAGTCAGAATCAGGCAAAAAAGATAATTTTGGACATATTAACTATGAGAGCAAAACCCAAATCTTGCTATTACCTTACAAAGCAGCTTGGACAAAATAATTAACTGTATTAGAAATCACAAGACAATCTCATAAACCTGTCAGCAAATCAACAAGATATTCCACAAGCCATACAAGGAAGTTGATGGACATACATAACTACTGACCTGAGGCAGCTTCTTAAGCTTTTCACTCAGCAACTTTTGCATCTCCAATGCCCTTTTAGCTTTTGCAACTGCAGTTGGCATACTCAGGCTTGACCCTTTTTGATTTGCATTTCCATATTTTTTTAGACTAGCATCTTCCATGCTATTGATTTTACCATTACCTCGGATGGACAAGTCCACTGGATCAGATCCCTGAAATATTGAAAAGCCAGCAAAATCAAATGAACAGCTGAGGAGGGGGATGAAAATTCAGATGAAAAGAAAACAGGAAATCTCAATATATAGAAAATTTCGTCACTCAGCAAAGCGCAATTGCACACCATGACAATGCAATATTCTGGAATGATAGCATGAAAGACCATCAAATCTAATTCAATAACTCAACCTAACTGCCAGAACAGTTGCACTATTAAAAAATTTACGACCATCATGAATTAAAAAACATGCCAATTTACAATATCCAATGGTTATCCTATGCTTGCACCAAACAACAACCGAGTATTTTCACAAAGCAGAATTTATACCCTTTACGCTCCTATTGCTACTGGAATCTATTTTGAATTGTATTCCTAGTCTTAGATCAAGGCTCATTACAACCTCTGAACTAAATGCTGTGAGAGGGATGCCCTGCTCAGCATAGGTTGGATTGTTTGATAAGGTCACTTTATTGCATAGGTGTATTTTTTCAAGGCAGGTAAGATAATTATCCCATGAAGAACCTTGGGTTTCTTGTGTTTTTTTTTTTTAAATCAATTGGCTAGAAGTCAGCAAACACACTTGGCCTTAGAGGTCATTTTCACCACTTGTGAGACAGCAAGGATGCTGGCAACTGTCATTTCATCAAATTGCACAAACAATGGAGTTGAGTGTGTGAGGAGTGACCCTATAACAGAAGAGTATCCATAATCAGTGCCCCATAAATATTTCAACAAAGATGTGCAACATATAGAACAAATATCCAAGACCTCAGTAGCACTATGACTTGAAGATTGTTAATAGAACAAATACATCCAATAACTTAATAGCACAATTTCCAATATTACTAATATTTAGAAGCCTGGTATATGAGTCCGATTATTACTAATTTAGAATAAGCTGTATAGGTTCATATAAATCAGGCACAACGATGCATCCTTTCTTGAAAATAATTGTACCAAATCATCCTTGCACATAGCCTCGTTGCTTATATTCTAAAGTCTGCCATCAAATACAGGGAAAGACCCAGCCCCAAGAGTTCCTAGAGCAAGCAGTCGTATTGCAAACATCATTATTCCCATTGTCTTCTACCTCTCGCTACAAGACTAAAAAGAGGTTGGCAGGCATCTGTACAACCTCCATTTAGGCATAGCATCAGTAGGGTATATCCTTCCCCGTACACACAACTTTAGCACTGATTCACTTCAACAAGCACGCTGAACCTTAAGACTTTGGGAATTGCAGTCATTACTCCAAGGGCACTTTGAGACCTGAAAAGGCATGTTCTTATACATGGTGGAGAGTTTTAGCCATAAAAAGCATCTTGAGAAACCAAGAGTGTATGTCTTTGGTGTGCCATTGTAGCAGCCAGAAATCCACTTTCACCTTATTGATTTCAGGTTCCTTCTCATTGCATCGGCCATTGATTTTTTGTTTCTAGGAAGCTAACAAGTTTTTCGCAAAATCTGTCCCTCCTAGTATTACTACTCATATGCATGTCATTAAATTTGGTATAAGAACAGCTGTGTTTATTTGATTTATGGCACATCCATGTGTTACACACTTCCATGAATCTTCAATGCTGATATGCTAAATACCCGCAAGCATACAGAACTGATATGAAGCATTAAGAATTCATGTGTACCCAAAGTTGCAGCCCTAAAACTCCGTAAACATGCTTATTGGCCCTGCAATCATAGCAGATGAATGTCTGCATGTGTCTTGTTGGTTATTATCGTCCATAACCATTGTTCAATGAGCTGACAATATTTCAACAGTAATGATGATATTTAATGACCTTGTCATCCCCTGGATTTTTGTTCAGCCTTCTTTGTTACAATTGGATATGCTTCTGCAATTGTCAATGGATAAATTCTTCTTTGATAGCATACCCGATCCAAAACGAAGGCATCGTCCAAAGTTCCTGTCATCACATGATTCCTATCACAACTATGAGATGCCATTCTCTTTGTGGTGGCCGCCAAGTGCACTGAGGGAAAAACTCCCTGAAAACATTTTTAAAACTAAACTGTTCATTGACTTTGGAGCCAATACGTTACAGGTCAATCTTACGTGTTATATTCAAAAAAAATCGAACATTTCTTTTTTCTATAATCAAACCCTTCATTTCCTTGATTGCATTTTGTATTTGCACATCTAGCAGTAACACTTTTGAAACAACCCCTGTACAATCTTTGCACTTTGCATTCCATTTAGATCTGTTGTTACAAATTTAAGCAAGTAGTACTTGTTCTCACGTTGCTATAGTGTTTGAGCCTTCTTCAAAAAACCGTGTTCTAAAGTTTAACTTGAGTATTGCAATGATAGACTTCATAGATGAGCCATCTTGTTCAAGTTGCACTCCCAAGCTTGCTAATTGATACGTAATATACTTGAGCATATTCAGTTTAGTCTCAAATTGGATCTGAAAGAGTTGTTTGATTAAAACCATCATACTTTGCATTTTGGCTCCAAACATTTCCTTCATCATCTTGTTCCAAGCTTTGACTTGAAACAAATCAAGGACATGCAATGTTTGAAGATTATGACGATAAGCTTGATAGAAGAACCATCTTCATCAACTCACATTTCCAAGCTTGCTAATTAGCACATAATATACTTGAGATTCAGTTTAGTCTGATGACAGCACATATCGGGCCAAAAGAGTTGTTGCTTGATAAAAAACATTTGGCTCCCAAAAATTTGCTCCGACATTTCCTTTCAGGTCTTTCACAAGAGGGTGAACATAGCCCTAGCCTACAGATTACCAGATCTCCTTCCGATTGTTCCTGCTTAGATGCTCCTAAGCACGATTGTTCCAGCTTAGATATGCTTATCATCCTCTTCCTCAATACTATTTCCACTCCCACAAGATTCCTGAAATGCATCCTCATTAGGTGTAGGTAATATCTACACGGTGCTCTACGAGGAGGTCACAGCTCCATCGCGCGCTACTCAATCTCAGGCATGAGCTTCATCTAGTGCTAGTACTTTGCATGCCATGTGGAATATCAAGTATCTCCTTGCACTTTGTGATGTCTATCTGGTTGGGATTCACCTGGCAAGACTCTATGGAGATTTACGTACGATTTTTTTTCTAGGAGACCTACTTTTTAGCTTTTGCAAAAAGAGGTAGGGCTGATTGTATTACTCAAAAAGACACAATGCCCCCAAAAAAGTTTCAAAAACATAATTATATATATATATATATATATATGTTTCTTTAAAAACTTTTTTTCGATACTTTTTTTTAAAAATCATTAGAAACTCGTTTCATACGTTTGAAACATCTACATATTTTAAAGTCCAAGCCTTGTGGAGATATAGGCAACGTACCATTCTTGACAAGCACATGTAAGACCAAGGTATTACTGTTGTTTTGGACACTATTGTTTTTCTGTCCAAACTCTACAAGAACCTTCTTTGCGTTCAAATAGGAAAAGGGATACAATTGCCTTCTTATAGTTGGGAGCCCACATCAGCCGACCAGTAGACAAACCTACAACAATCCTAGGTCGGCCCCTTGCACATTCCCAATCTGTCACAAAACACCTTGTTTTAGGATCAATGTTCTAACCTTTGGCATCCACCAAAACGTATAAGCTCACATATAAGGCCCGAAGGCTGGGTGCATTGGCATCCAAAATCAAGCATCTATTAGTCGGATGGATGAGCCAATGATGAGGCATCATGCTTTACACTAGCAGTTGATGTGGCAGCCAAATCTGATGACATGACGTCTGTACTGAAGTGGCTACATCTGGTGATGTGGCAGGTCTGCAGGCTGATGTGCCATTTAGACCACGCATGCAAGTTAGCCGATGATGTATGCAGGTCGGCAATTGAGTGGAGTATCAAGTGTTGATGAGGCAATTGATGATCTGGCAGCACTCGTTGGTTCAGCCCTACTCATCAGTTTAGCCATGGGGCCTGGTAAGTCAATCCCTAGGCCTTCCATGGGCTATATTAGGAAAGAGTACTCCCCTCTCCATCACATTCTACCACTCTTCTCACTCAGGCTTGTGTGAGAGCAAGTGCACTCAAGTTGTGTGCTATCATAATAGGTGGTAAATTGTCAATCACAAGAGTCTCTTGACTTTACGGAGAGTATACGAGGTGACAAATGGTACCTTGCCAGGTGTCAGCCGACAGGGACACACACCAAAGTAGTGCCTCCACATCTAGCAGCGTTAGCTGTTGGGGTAAAGGCACATTGCCAACCCTTCATTAAAAGATAGGACACCTATGACTGTCTTAAGACAGTCATAGGGTAAACCTAATCCTAATAAAACACAAGTGAGTTTGTGGTGTGGCTCATCATTCTTCACCCCCGCACTAGAGTGTCACTCTCTCTCACTCTCACTCTCTTGCTCTCTTCCCTGACACTCCCCCCTACAACTGGTATCAGAGCCTACCTAGCTTCCCCCCTTGCCTACCCAGCCTCCTCTCCCTCGCCTACCCTTTCCGTACAGACGTACGGACAGATCCGTACGGCCGTACGTCGTCCGTACAACCGTACGGACGGGCTCGACATCGCAGGGCAGCGGCGTTTTTTCGCGGGCTGCAGGGCAGCGGCGCATTCCGCCTGTAGGGCGACAGCACGGGCACTGGCTAGAGCATATCGCGGGCGCGGGCTGCAGGGTGAAGGTGCGGGCTGCAGGGCGACAGCGCGGGCGCGGGCGTCGTCGGGTTGCGGCTGTACAGCTGCTGTACGCAGCAGTGCGACGCTGCATCAGGCAGCTGCATAGCTGCTCGGCGCAGCTACTCCACGGCAGCCGTACGGACTGCCGTACTACTGTGTACGGGCGACTCCTTCACCCATCAGCGCACTCGTTTTCTTTGCTGCAAAGACTCGACTTTTTTTTTTTTGGGGAAGCGTGCCTACTGCAGGTACAGAGAGTACAACAGGTACTCTGCAGGTACAAAAAAGTACAGCAGGCACACAAAATTTTTTGGAAGAGGAATAGTGCTGAAGCACTCTGTTTTGTGCATGTACGCGCAGTACATGAAGCATTCCTGATGCATTCCTGAAGCATTTCAGCTGTATACTGTGCATTTGTTGAGGTACAGCAGGTACTCTCGTGTCCCTCACGCTTGAGGTGACTTGTGCCACAGTGGTGGCGTTTGCGCAGTTACTTGTCATTCAGGAAGTTCAGATGCTTGTTTTGCAGAAGCTTCTATGCATTTACTGAGTGCAATTCTCAGTTTTGGGTGACCATTTCAAAGGGCTTTTTCCTGGATGTGTTTGCAGTATATGCCTTGAGGCAGTGTGTAGCCGGGGAGCACACATTTGCTTTGTTTCCGCAGTGCATTTGGTGACATTTGTTGCAGGTCACATTCTTTGTACGCACTTTGAAAATCTCAGTTGAGCCACGCTTGGTCAGGGCGCATCGAGTTTACTCGGTCCCTAACTGCCCATCGTTGACAGTGCTCAAAAGATTTTCTTCTTGGTGTTTGTACTTTGTGATTTGTGTTGTTACTGAGTACACAGGGGCAGTCTATGCATTGCACATTGTCAGGTACAAGTGTCAGAGAGATTTTCATATTGCATGCTACCTCAGTGTTGAGGTGTTCTCCACTTGATTCAGGTGTCAGATCAAGGGGCTTTTGCCCAGACTTTGTTTGATAGCAAATGGGTTACCGACAGAGATCTTCAGATGCATTTTCTCCCCTTGGTATAAGGGTGATTGCTTGGGATTTATCCCATTTACTGTTGCAGGTTTTGTGACAGGCTGAAGGGTCATTTACTATTTTTTGGGTGTTTGTCAAGTGGTTTCTGCAATTTAACTCAGTGCATACCTCATCTAAGGTGGGAGAACTGATCAGTACAGTCAGTACAGCAGTGTTTACAGCAGTGTTGGTGGTTTTGTCAGATGATTGTGCACTGTTAAGCACCTGTTGAGCAGCTGCAGCAGTCTGAAATTACTGTTTTTATGCCTCTTTGAGCACAGTACAGTGTGTCAGAAGGTACAGTACTTGCAGGCTCATTTACTGTTTTGCTGCAGATTTTACTGACAGTAAAAACAGCACCATTGAGAGTGCTTCTGGCTCTTGAATAGAGCAGGTTTTTTCTGAGAAATCAGAATTTTTATTCAGTCTTTTTACTTCCAGGGAGTTAGGTACTTTCCTCATTTGATATGGCATCAGGGGGAGGTGATTCTTCAATTCTGAACATAAAGAAACTGGAAGGAGCACACAACTATGCATTATGGGCAGAACAGTGCTTGAATGTACTTCTATTAAAGAAGATTGCTAAGCCCATAAGGGTGAAGGGTGTCAAGCCATCTGACATGGCAGCTGATGACTGGGAAGAGCTTGATTTGTCCGCGAGGGCAGCTATCATCCTCACTATTTCAGACACTCTTGTGTTCAATGTACAGGCTGAAAAGACCTCTTATGGTCTATGGCAAAGACTAGAAGAATTGTATGCCCAAAAGAGCTCAGCCAGTAAGGTTTATTGGCTGAAGAAGCTGGTCGATCTTCGAATGAAGGAAGGTACAGCTATGACCTCACACTTGAGTGAGTTCAATGCTATCTTTACACAGCTGATTGCACAGGGGCTGAACCTTGATGAGGAGTTCAAGGCTACTTTCTTGCTGTGTACCCTCCCTGAGAGTTGGGACACTTTCAAGACCACCCTGTCAAACTCGAATGCCACTCTTATTTATGCTGATGTAGAAAGCTCTCTCCTTATGGAGGAGATGAGCAGGAAGAATAATGCGGGCAGCAAGTCTTCAAATGCTTTGCAGGTACAGGACAGAGGCAGGACTCAGCAGAAGGGGAGATCTGCTAGTAAGTCCAAATCCCGCAGTCAGTCCCGTGGCAAAAAGGACATTGAATGCTTTTATTGTGGCAAGAAGGGACATGTGAAGTCGAAGTGCTTCAAGTTCATACGGGATCAGAAAGCCAAGAAGGCTGAAACAAAGGATGCAGGAAATGCAAGCAAAGGCAAAGGCAAGGCCAAGGCAGATGACTTGGATGCAGTGAATGTTGCAGCAGAGGACAGTGACAGTGACATACATGATGTTTTATGCTCTTCTGCTGTAATAGCACATGCTTTGGTTATTGATGGCCATGACATGCACACCTGGCTCTTGGATTCAGGTGCCTCTTTTCATGTTACTCCTCATAGGGAGTGGTTTACTTCCTACACAGGTATTCATGGAGTTGTTCATCTTGGGAACAATTATGCATGTCAGATTGCAGGGATTGGCAGTATACAGATAGTATTTCCTGATGGACAGTCATTTATGCTTGATGGTGTTCGCCATGTGCCGCAAATCAAGAAAAATCTGATTAGCACTGGCTTATTGGATGACAGTGGTTACCACACCACATTTGGGGATTCCAAATGGGTGATTACTGATGGCCAGACTGTAGTGGCTGAGGGTTTTAAGAGTGATACCTTGTACCCTCTTTATGTTTCCAGTGTGGGTAATCATGTTGTTGCCATAACCGAGCTGCCAAAGGTTTCATTGTGGCATAGCCGGTTGGGACACATGTCTGTTAAAGGAATGCAAGAACTGTCACGTTTGGGTTATCTGCCGCCTCTCTCTTTTTCAGATTTGCCTACTTGTGATCATTGTATTTTTGGCAAGCACTCTGTCACTCCTCATAAGAGAAGAACTCCCCAGAATAGAGCACCACTTGATCTAGTGCACACTGATTTGTATGAAATGCCACAGTTATCACTAGGGGGTGCAAAATATTTTATTACTTTCATTGATGATGCCACACGTAAGGTGTGGGTCTATTTCTTGAAGCATAAGGGGGATGCCATAGATGCTTTCAAGAGGTTTGTCGCTCAGGTTGAGAATCGGACAGGCCGTAGGCTGAAATGCCTCAGATCCGATAATGGGGGTGAGTATGTGTCACATGCTTTTGTGCAGTTTTGCCAAGCTAAGGGCATCAAACAGGAACTCACAGCCCCTCATAATGCATCTCAAAATGGTGCAAGTGAGCGGATGAATCGAACTATTCAGGAGAAGGTTCGATGTATGTTGTCTTATGCTGCATTACCCCATGGCTTTTGGGCAGAAGCCGTGCAAACAGCAGTTCACATTATTAACAGGTCACCAAATAAGGCTTTGGAATTGAAAGTGCCAGAGGTGTGGTCTGGCAAGCCACCCTCATATAAGCACTTACGTGTTTTTGGCTGCGAGTGCTTTGCTCATGTACGCAAAGATCTATGCACCAAACTGGATCCAAAGTCTATCAGATGCATCTTTATGGGTTATGGTGACGAAGGTGAAATGGGGTACAGGTTATGGGATCCCGTTAAACGGAAGATTATACGCAGCAATGATGTCATCTTTAAAGAAGATAGTGTACACAAGGAACCCGTGCAACCTGTGGAATACAGGAGGGTTATTTATGATGATGTTGGACAGCAAAGAATGCCCATTTATATGCAGCGGCAGGCTGCTGCAGATCACCCTGTTCAAGAGGGTATACAGGCTGAAAATCAGCCAGATAATTTTGCCAATGATGCACCACTGGATGTGCCAACAGATGGGGCTGTAGAACAGCCAGATATGGTGGTACAGCCACCCGTCATGCATGAAGAACAGGCTGGACAGCAGCCTAATCCGGAACATTTTGTTAGGAGGAGCACCCGTGCACAACGGCCTCCTGCCAGGTTTGTCCCAGGAGCCAATAATGTGGCTGATTTTATCATGCTGACAGATTGTGGTGAGCCTTCCAGCTTCAAGGAAGCTATGGGAAGAACAGAGAAAAAGAAGTGGGAGAGGGAGAAAGCCATGCAGTCAGAAATGGACTCCCTACTTCAGAATGATACATGGGACTTGGTGCAGTTACCTGCAGGCAGAAAGGTTTTGCCATGCAAGTGGGTTTACAAAGTCAAAGTGGATTCAAATGCTTTACCTCCGTATAAGGCCAGATTGGTTGCCAAGGGATTTAAGCAGGAAAAGGGCATTGACTTTGATGGAATCTTTTCCCCTGTAGTCAAGATGACTACTTTGAGAGCAGTGTTAGCTCTTGTTGCTCATGATGACATGGATTTATGTCAGATGGATGTGAAGACAGCCTTTCTTCACGGAGATCTTCATGATGAGATCTATATGAGTCAACCAGAGGGATATGCTGTTAAAGGGAAAGAGCAGCTTGTGTGTAAGCTCAAGAGGAGCTTGTATGGACTCAAGCAGGCGCCAAGGGAATGGTACAAGAAGTTTGATGCCTTCATGCAGTCCCAAGGGTATCATCGGTGTGAGACCGATCATTGCTTGTACACCAAACGGGCAAAGGATGGCAGTTTGATGCTACTCATTCTATATGTGGATGACATGCTTATTGCCAGTAAATCTCAGCATGAGATTAGTGCTTTGAAGAAACAACTGCATAAGTCTTTTGACATGAAAGACTTGGGTGATGCAAATCATATTCTTGGCATGCGTATTACTCGTGACAGGTCCAAGGGACTTTTGTTTCTGTCACAGAAAGAGTACATTGACAAAGTACTGCAGAGGTTTAAAATGGACCCGTTGCCTCCACATTTAAAACTCAGCAGTAAGGACAGCCCCAGATCAGATGATGATAAGGCTGAAATGGCCAAGGTTCCGTATGCATCTGCAGTTGGATCTTTGATGTATGCCATGGTTGCCACTCGTCCGGATATTGCTTTTGCGGTGGGAGTCATCAGCAGGTATATGGCAAATCCAGGCAAGCGGCATTGGGAAGCAGTGAAAGGTGTCTTGAGGTATCTCAAAGGTACCAAAGACTTGTGCATATGCTATGGTAGGCAGGATGCATTGGTGCATGGTTTTACAGATTCAGACTATGCAGGGAATGCAGATAACCGGAAGTCTACTACCGGTTATATTTTCACATTTGCAGTAGGTGCTATATCTTGGGTGTCTCGGTTGCAGAAATGTGTTGCACTGTCAACCACAGAAGCTGAATATGTTGCAGCCACTGAGGCCTGCAAGGAAGCAATATGGCTTACTCGGCTGGTGGGAGATTTGGGCATTACAGGAGATATGCCAGTTTTGCATTGTGATAGTCAGAGTGCTATCATGTTGGCAAAGAATCCGGTCTTTCATCAGAAGACCAAGCACATAGAAGTGAAATATCATTTCATCAGGGAGGTACTGGAAGACAAGCGACTTGAGCTTGTGAAAGTGCATACTGATGATAATCCTGCAGATTTGCTCACTAAGAGCTTGCCTACAGAGCGGTTTGCACATTGCCGCCACATCATGGGATTAGGATGAGACCATTCTTACTTTATGGTCTTGTATACAGTAACTGTATATTGCTGTAATTTTTTATTCTTTTCTCCCCTTTAGGCACATTGGCCTTTAGGTGGGAGGTTGTTGGGGTAAAGGCACATTGCCAACCCTTCATTAAAAGATAGGACACCTATGACTGTCTTAAGACAGTCATAGGGTAAACCTAATCCTAATAAAACACAAGTGAGTTTGTGGTGTGGCTCATCATTCTTCACACCCGCACTAGAGTGTCACTCTCTCTCACTCTCACTCTCTTGCTCTCTTCCCTGACACTCCCCCCTACAACGAGTTTGTGGTGTGGCTCATCATTCTTCACACCCGCACTAGAGTGTCACTCTCTCTCACTCTCACTCTCTTGCTCTCTTCCCTGACACTCCCCCCTACATTAGCAACTATGCAAACACATATGCAGTCCTCATCTACACAACAAAGGACACGTGATCCCTTTCATCAAGATAGCTCGCACTGCTCATAATGCTTTGATAGCTTTGAAGGATCAGTATCACAATGACAACTTAATGAGGAGATTCAATGTCCAACCAGTTATACACACTCAATATGAGAGGGGGTGCAGACATGGAGAAGCTCCTCACAAAAATATATGTTTAGTGGCTACCATTAGCTTAAATTGGGGAGCTATTAGATAGCAAAGCGTGTGACCAACAAAGGGGAATGGTTCAGCTTTCTTCAACCAGTGGATGATGTCATCAACTCCAGTAATGCCAGGCATTTCTGAAACGGCAGGTTTAAAACAGGTTTCATATGTTTCGAATGGGTTTTGTAAAATGTATGAAACCGGTTTCTTTTGGACATTGAAACGGGTTTTGTAAAATGTATGAAACAGGTTTCATTCGGACAGTCAAAACCTTGCACATTTATAGATACCTTTGTAAGACTAGAATATATCCAATTGTACAATTCAGATTTTTGTTGTTCTGAAGTCCAAACTTTGACAATTTTCAGCTATTGGGGGTTCTGCACCTGCGTGATATAGTTGAACAGCTGATCACCACTTGGACAAAAATTCAAAGAATTTGCACGTCCGCTAAGGTGATAGAAAAATATATCTTTGTAAACTAGAAAATATCCAATCAAGAAATTTTGGTTGTTCTAAAGTTCAATTTTCTACAATTTTTAGCTGCTGGGGCTTCTTCACCCCAACCTAAGATATTTCAATATAGTTGAACAACTGATCACAACTTGAACGAAATTTCAAAGAATTTGTATGTCAGCTAACATGACAGAAAAACATACCTTTGTAACAGTAGAATATATCCAATTGTACAAATTTATACCTTGGGTATACCGTATTCATCATGTCATAATACATATACATTATACAACAATGTACAAATACAGATTGCAAGTGATTAATGATACTCAATCAAAAGACATACAAAAGCTTACTGATCACATCTGAGCATAATTTTGCACAACAATGATTACAACAGGCAGCAAAAGTGAAAAGCACAACATGTAGATGAAAAACAACTGAAAGGAGAGTACATATATGATATGAAGCATAAATATGACATAAAGTCATCAACAATTCTCCCAGGACCTCCATGAAGAAAAATAATAAGTCTAAAAAGGTGAAACTATAAATGAAATCCAAAAGCCCTAGTCCTAGCTCCTACAGTCTATAAGTGACAAGTCAAGAGTCAAGCCTCATCATCGTCCTGATCCTTAGCCACATCCATGTCCCCATCAGCCTCTATCATCATCCTCTCCCTCAGTACTACTGCCACTCCCAGAAGATTGCTGAAAAGCATCCTCATCAGGTGCAAGTGCATTCGGTACTAGCACTAGTGCAGCTCATGCTTGAGCTCGAGTAGCACAAGATGGAACCGTAATCTCCTCGTAGAGCATGGTGTAGATATCACTCTCCTCGTGTGGAATATCACGCATCTCCTTGCACTTTGGATGTCTATCTTGTTGGGATCCACCTGGCATGACTCCATGGTGATTTACGTATGATTTCCTTAATAGAAGACCTAATTTTTTTATTTTGTGAAAAGAGGTAGGCATGATCATATTACTCAAAATGACACAAAGCCCCCAAAAAATTTTGTAAAATTAAATGGTTTTTAGTAAAATAACTATTAAAAAATCATAAGAAATGTATTTCATATGTTTGAAACATCTACATATTTCATCCAGGTTTCATAAATGTATGAAACATGTTTCATATGCAACACTTGTGAATTCCCTGTGCCTTGGAGGGTTAGGCAATGGACAAGCACACATAAGACCAAGGTATTTTCTACTGTTTTTCTGTCCTGAAACTCTGCAAGAATCTTCTTTCCATTCATGCAGTCACAACGAATAAAATTAAAGTTTGATCATCAAGAAGGATCAAGCACATCAGTTAGCGACAGTTCCTGCTCCCATCACAATGTGAAGTAGACCAAAGAAAGAATAGATATGGCAAGTTTCTACTCCATTAGAAAAGGAGGTAAATCAGAGAAAGAATTGGGATGGAGAGCAGCATAGAGACAGAATATGAAGATGGTGAGTTCCCACTCCATCAGAAAATGAGGTATCGTAGAGAAAGAATAGATCCATAGTGGGGCGAGATGATGAAATCAATGCTGGATGCCAAAGGATTCCCAAAAAGATTATGGGTTAATGTAGTCCACAGTGCTATGCACTTATTCAAGCGGAAAGACCCCACATGAATCCTATTCAATTAAAGAGCCCTCTGTTAGAATTATTGATAAATTCTAGGTAGTGACCAATGTAATGACAGTAAGTGGGTTAGGGGCACTTTTCCCTCATTTAGAGGTTTTTTCCCCCTAACCACAGTTAGTTCACTAACTACGGTTAGTGAAGGATAAGGTTTGTCACTTAGACAAAACCTTATCCCCCCTTTGTATTGCTGCTCTCTCTTCTATTGCATATTCGACGTTCAGCTCTCACTCCCTTTGGCTTCCTGCTCTCTCCATTTACATCATTTGGTATCAGAGCAGGTTGTGCATTCTGCCCACACAGCTCCCATTCAGCCCATTCAGCTCTTAGCTTCAAGCTGTTCCGTACAGCTCTGACCATTCGTACAGGTTCTTGCTGCTAGGTGTGCCGTTCCAGTTCAGCTATGTTCAGCCATACCTGTAGCCGTACACTTTTGCAGCCTGTACAAGTACCTGCAACGTACGTCGTATGTACAAGCAACCGTACCAATAAGCTCCACCTCCATCAGCGTACCAGCGTATGTCAAGCTCCACCTGCATCAGCGTACAAGCGTACGTTTATTGCCAGACCTGTGCTGTCCGTACGTTCCTGCATATACCTGCTTCAGCGCCGTACAATCAGACGTACACCTGCGCTCCAAGGTACAACTTGTCATCCGTACATTAACGCTTGGTCCATACAACACCTTCAGTCGACTGTACAATTGTTTGCTACGTAACCGTACAGCCTCTCCTGCACCACACGTGTGACAGCACCATACAATTCAGCTGCTGTACAGACCTGTTGTCGTACACACCGTACAAGAGTCGTCGTTTAATTGGTACCTGCGCAGGACATTCCAAATAGAAGTACAATCTGCTTCATTTGCAGATCTTCCGTACAGGTTCTGCTTGCAGGATCATTTTGCAGGCACTTTCCTTTGCAGGTGGTTCTTTTTTGCAGAGAATTTGGGGTTTCTGAATTCTTTTGCAGACATTGCAATCAGTTTGCAAATTCTGCTCCCGAATTTGGGGCTTTTTGGTTTTGCATGCAATTTTTGCAGAGAATTTGGAGCTTTTGCAGGCAAAGAGCAATTTTGCAACATTTGGGATTTCAGTGAATTTGCCCCCTTTTGTATGCAATTTCCCACAAGAAATTGGGGCTTTTGCAGTTGGGTTGCAATTTTGCAGTGGAAGAGCAATTTGGGAGCTTTGCAGGCATTTTTGGACTCAGTTTGAGTCACATTGGAGCATTTGGGAATTTTTGCAAATATTTTACTTTGGTGCATTTTGAGCCATTGTTTGGCTGAGGATTCAAGCAGGTGCATTTTGAGATTGTGGGTGTGCACATTTGCACACATTGGCAATAGAATTTAGTTCTTTTGCAGATAAATTGGGGTTTTCAGTCAAATTGCCCCTTTTTGAGTTGCAATTTCTTGCATTTTTGGGGCTTTCAGGCAATTTGCCCTCTTTTGGATGCAATTTCCCTGAAGAAATTGGGGCTTTTGGCATTCTTATGCAATTTGGCAGTGTACAAGCATTTTGGGACTATTGCAAGCAATTTTGGACTCATTTTGAGTGACATTGGAAAGCATTTGCAGGATAATTGAAGTGCATTTTGAGCCTTTGATAGGCTATGCCAGTATTTGTCACTGTGGGCAGATTTTTCTTTGTAGATTTTACTTGTGCATTTTACATCCCAAGAAGGGATTTTACTTAGTCAGTTTGCTGTATTTTTTGAGATTATCTGGTGAAAATGGCTTAGAACAACCCCAATAAGGTGTTCGGAGTTCTCACACAGAAGGATAAGTTGGATGGCACCAACTACTCCTTGTGGAGTTTCATGGTTCGCAATATCTTGGTTGGCAGACATCTTTGGAATTATGTCAATGGAGATGAAGCAAGACCAGATACAGCGGCTACACATGTCACTCCTACAGCTGGAGGCAGGGGTAGAGGTGCAAATGCAGCACAAGTAGTTGGAGCAGCTGCTTCAGGAGCTCCCACAGCAGAGCAAAAAAGATGGCACTCTAGAGATGCACAAGCTCTTTCAGTAATTTCTCTTTCTGTCAAGAGGTTCATTATACCTCATATTCGGTCATGCAAGATATCTATGGCAGCTTGGGAGATACTAGAGAGTATATTTGCAGCAAGAAATGATGCCAGAGTTTCCTTTCTGAAGCGAGAGCTTTCCCATGAGGGAGATTCGAGGAATTCTTACCTCACAAAGCTTCAAGACTTAAGGGAACAATTACTGAATATTGATGAAGTCATTCCGGATTCATAGATGATTACCACCACTATGAACTCTCTTCTTGGCAACAATCCTCTCTCTTTTCACGAGTTGGTAGGACTTCTGTTGCAGGAGGAACAGACTCGTAGAAATATGGAAACTAGGGCTGGCGAGCATGCCATGCTCTCTAAGTTCAAGCCCAAGGGTAAAGGGCAGCAAAAGCCACATGCCAATCAGCCCACAAATCAACATAAAGCTGATTCAGGACAGCCCTCTAATAAGGCAAAGGGTGATACAAATAAGCAAAAAAAGAAGGGCATCTATCATTATTGCAAGAAGCGAGGTCATTATATTGGAGAATGCAAGAAGCACATAGCCAAAGAGAAGAAAAGGGGTTCCGGTATGGCTGTGTCAGATGCATCAGCTCCATATTCTCATGATGGGGGAGATGTTGCAGCCAACTTTGTGAAAGAGCACTATGCCTTTTTGTTTTGCAGTTCAGATTTTTCAATGGGTAGTTCTGATGCTACCGCCACTAATGATGATGACCCATATGCTTTCTTGACTTGCAGTTATGATCCTTCAAAGGATACATGCTCTCTCAGTGTCAATGAGACACTTCATACTTGGTATTTTGACAGTGGTGCTTCAAAGCACATCACTTCCAAGAAGAGTCTGTTTGTATCTATGCATCCTCCATCCACCGAAAAGAAGAAGGTAGCTTGTGCGCATAATTCTTCTTATTCAGTGTGTGGAGTGGGAGACATTATTCTCACATCCACTGATGGCACATATTTCAGAATTTTAGATGTTCTCTATGTGCCAGGGATAAAGAAGGATTTGCTATCAGTATCCTCACTCAATAGAGGAGGATTTCATGTTGTTTTTTATGATGACAAGTGTGCAGTCAGAGACAAAGAAAATAACTAAGCTTTGATGTTGTCTGGGCACTTTGTATCGGGGTCTTTTTCAACTGATGTTTTTTGTGTTTACCCTTTTGGTGTGTGTGCTTTGTCTCATAGTCCCGCGAGTGCTTCTGAAGACGTTAATCTCTCTCTCTCTCTCTCTCTCTCTCTCTCAGGCCCGATCTTCACGATGCGCCCGGCCATGCAGGCCAGGATCAGCCAGGGATACGCTGCCCTTGCCAGGCTGGAGCGACAGTGCTACCACTCCCACTTCCAGGACCCGCGGACCAAGTCTCAAAAATCTACACAGAAAATAAAAGGGAAAATGAAAGAGAAGAAAAAAGAGGTAAACAAAAACTTTTATGAAAAACAAAAAGAAGACATACTTAGCAAGCAAAGCAACACTTATGTCGTCATCAGTGCCCAAGCATAAGCAACTATACTGGGTTTCTAAAGACCCGCGGAGTCTCTTGGGCAAACCCCGTGCTTACTAAAATACGTCAAATAAACAAAAGAGAAAGAAAACAAGAAAGGAAGAAGAAAGGAAGAAGGTGACTAAGCAAAAATAAACAAGCAAGTTAAGAAACAAAAAATAAAATCTTCCAAAAAACTGGAATTAACGCTCTCTCTCTCTCTCTCTCTCTCTCTCTCTCTCAAAACATAACAAGCTAAATGGATCCTTTACACTTATGTATCGCTTCCAACAAAAAGGCAAAATTACATTCCTAACTTAGAAAGCACAAGCATACTCAATCAAACTCTCTTTTGAAACTAAAAGAAAAACGGGCTATTCAGCTCCCCGCTTTTTGTTTTCAGCTTATGTTCAATCATTCTAAACATACCTAAGGCCGATACACCATAGATAAAAGACTTCATATCTAAGATTGTGCATACTTTTTTCATTATTTTCCTTGGATTATACCTCTTGTGTAATAGTAAAGTGATCAAATTATTACATTGAGTGATAAAAGACTCCTTAGTTGTACAAAGGCGGGAAAATCTATGGAATTGGGAAGAAATGACTCCATATTTTGCCAAATCACAAATGTTCAAGTCAATGTGAGGCATTTTTATAATGTGTAAACCACCATATTCAGGTTATTCACGTTTATCATAAATATCAACCTCTAATCCTATGGCAAATTGAGAAAGTCTAAGATCTAAGAAAACACAAGAATCCCCTCTTAAAGTGCAATTCACTTCACAAGAGTCACGAGGATAGATTCCTTCTTCAAAAGCACAAGCTTCTTTGTACATAAAGCCTTGAAAGTTAGGAACATCTGGTACAAATAAATCATCTATAAATCACCTAACTTGGCTAAGCTTATGTAAAATGATAGGGCAGGTATTGATAGAAATAAGACGTTGCATAAACTCAAATTCATAAGTGAAAAGAGAAAAGTTTGCTAAAAAGACGGCACAATTAGTGCCCATGGGAATTCCTATAATTTGTTGAAACAAAGAATCACCTATTGTGATGTAAAGATTATCTAAAAGAAAATCTATCCAAGAGCAAACATCTTCAACACTTACTACCTTTGTGTATCTTTTCTTTTTAGAACCAATGTCATGATCTTTATTTTTTAGCCACAAAAAGTCAAAGCATAAGGCTGTTTTCCCAACTTTTAGCACTTTGCATCTATCTTTGTCAAATCTCAGCTTGAAAACTTCAGCCACTAGCTTTTTTATTTTAAACTTCAGGTCTTCTAGCTCGATCTTTGTGTAAAGCGTGGTAAAATCATAGGTTGAAGGAGAATAGGAGACTCTTTTTCCTGAATGCTTCGAGAGGAATTACAAAATTTTACAACAAGAATCACCCATAGAATGGCCTACGAACCCCCCTCCATGGTATGGGCTGAAGTATCCTAGACATGGCCTAGGATACCTGAATATCTAATGCCATGGTTGCACATGTTCATCCTGTAGGGATATAGCAACCTATGACTGTATAGAGTACAACAGATCAAGTCACAAAGGATACTAAGTTTAAAGCTTGCCGAAAAGCTTCAAACTTAGATCGAGGTAGAGCCTTCAGAAAAAGATATGCCAAGTTGTCTTCAGTGAGAACATAAGACAATTGATGTCTCTTTGACATAGTGATAAAACGAACCTCAATATGCTTTGTACGAGCATGGAAAACAGGATTCCGTGCAATAGCCAAAGCACTCTGACTATCAATGAAGATGACGGTAGGAGCAGTCTAATATGCATAAAGATCTGCAAGTAACTTCCGGAGCCAAACACACTCCATTGTAGCTATAAAAGCTGTTATGTACTCAGCTAGAAGTAGCAACTGTACTCTGCTTCTTGCTAAACCAAGAAATGCATGAAGTACCAAGCATGAAACAGTTGCCACTATGTGACACACGGGTGTCCGAACAGCCAGCCCAATCACTATCAGTGAATCCATGCATAACAAGTGAAGAATTAGCAGGCCTGAATGCTAATTGCCTTTGAGATACCTGAAGACATGCTTCACAACATGCCAATGGTGCGTAGAGGGGCTGGGCATATATCTGCTCAGACAGCATACTGAAGATTGGGTCTCGTATGGCATAAATAAATCAAACAACCAACTGCCTGCTGATAGAGAGTGGCATCACATGCATTGCTGCCATCCTCACAAGAGAAGTGAAGACCAGGCTCTAATGGTGTGGATACTAGCTTGCAATCCTCAAACTGACTGCAAAAGCTGTCCAATATACTTGAATTGTGACATCAAAATGCTCCCCTCATTGCTAGCAAATTGAATGCCCATATAGTAATGCAAAAGACCAAGAGATAGAGGAGTAACCTCAGATGTGACATCATCCTGAGCATCTGACGTAAACAAAGGCATCAAGCTGTCAAAGATATCTGGGACATCAACAATAGGCTGTTTTTGACAGTCCAGCAAAGGCAATGTGGAGGATTTATAAAATATAACATCCCTACTCACAAAACACTTGCCCGTGTGGGACTAGCAGAACTTATAGCCCTTGCTCTCTGAGCTATACCCAATAAAAATGCATGACAGCTTTATCATCCAACCTGGTGCGTGTCTGAGAAGGCACATGGGCATATGCCAATCATCCAAAAGTCCTCATGTGAGTAAATCCTGGGCATATGACCTATCCAAGCCTCATAAGGTGTGATGGTCTTCAATGCCTTTGTGGGACATCTGTTCAAAATGTAATTAGCACACATAATGGCATCTAACCACAACTTGTTAGGCAAGTGCTTGCGTTTCAACATACACCTAGCCAACTACTGATCTATTCTTGCGCTCAGCCACGGGATTCTGTTGCAGAGTGTAAGGCACCGTGCACTAATGATGAATGCCATGTGAGGCCAAAAAAACAGCAAACTCCTTTGACATATATTCACCCCCCCCATTTGTATTAAGGTGAGCAATGTGCAGCCCACTCTCATTCTCAGCCGAGGCAATAAAATACTTGAAGCATGTAGAAACTTCAGATTTGGAATTCAATGCGAAAATCCAAGTGTGCCTAGTGAAGTCATCAATGAATGTGACAAAATAATAGAATCCCCCAAGAGTTGCAACAAGCATGGGTCCACAAACATCACTATGAACCAAATAAAGCTTGCGTGAGACACAAACTCTCCCATCCTTGGAAAATGCAGAACGGTGCATCTTACCAAGCAAACAAGGTTCACAAACATGCTTGGAAGGCATATGCATTTTGGGAAGATCAACAACCATACCATCATTATGTAACTTCACCAAAGCCCCAAAGTTGAGGTGCCCAAATCTCGAGGAATCAAGAGCAAAGACATCTGCATCTACAAATCCAGCATCATCCAAGCATCGGTCATAGGCATCAAGTCTATAGAGTCCTCTAGTCAATGTCCCAGTCAAGACCATGGTAAAGGCATGTGTAGCATCATACACTACACATCGAACACCATAAAAAAGAACATGATAGCCACATGTAGCTATGGCTGAAATAGAGGTAAGGTTCTTGCGAATGCCTCGAACATAAAGCACATTCTCTAGAGTGACGAGACCACCAAAAACAGAAGTAAGAAAGAAAGAAAGAAAGAAAGATATATTAACGTCCACGGGAGACCTCGCGGGCCTATGGGACAAAGTGCACAGAAAAGCGAACTCATACAAGCCTCAATGGGCTGAAGCAGGACCCTTGCTGAGTACTAATCTATGCTAACAAAATCATAATCATAATCATAATCATAATCATATCATATCAATCTATCTATCTAGGCGTTGGGACGAAACTGAAGCCTGGTACAGTGATGGCTCTCTGATGGGCTGCGAAAATATCTCGTATCTGCGTCTGTCGAGCTATCTCGCGCTGCGGTGGGAGGCGCGGTCTCCTTGCTCTCTGGACTCTCTGAGCTATGTCTAGAGTGACCCCTCGTCTCTGTCGGTCTCCCCTAAGGAAAGTTGTGATAGGTCGGACCTCAATAGAGTGTACTCTGGGGGCTCTTTGTCGCACATGTGGCCTTTGCGCCCCTCTCTTGACGGTACTGTGCCGGCTGCTCATCCAGACTGCTCTCATATCGGCTAGCTTCTCTACCTCCACTCCACTGTGTCCGAGGGTTGACTCAAATGTATAGAAGTCTGTGACGTGCCGATGTGCCCGATCACCCTCTACGTCCTGTAGTGGTCTGACCATCCCTTGCTGCTCTCTGATCTGTCGTAGAAGCGTTTCCCTGTGTCGCAAATCTCCATCAGATAAAGCTCGATACAGACCTGGTCATAGAAATGGATCAGTCATGACAAAGGACCAAAGCCATTCCCCTCTAGGTAGAGACAATGGTAGCGTCCCCAATCTTGTAGTAGGCTAGGCAAACACAAAGAAAATGCTCCTCTGTCTCAACCGCTCCCAGAATACAAAGCGTGCACATCCGCTGCTCTCTAGGTATACCCGTTGCTCTCCTTGCCTCAATCCTCCGCTGATGGGATCAAACCCACATCTAACCAATGGCAATCCTCAGTGCATGACATACTCCTCTATCTTCGAGATACTGGAGTCTGATAATGAATTCCTCCTCTGGTACTCTTAGGAAGTGGTCGCGATAAAACTGGGTCTTGGTGGGGAGTTCGTGGTCCTCCCCCAAGTCCGGGATGTGTGAAGCTGGAGGAGGTCTAACCGTATAATACGGTTGATCTCATCTCGCGGGATCAACTCAAGAGGTGCATCCATGCTGTACTGAAAGGAGGGAAGCCTATCCATCTGGATACCGTGCCTGGCAAGCCATGTAGATATGCGTGCATACCATGTGTCTTCCCCGCTCTCTGCGAGTCGTCTAGATGACTCTAGGGCCAACCTCGGAAGTCTCCAATGGTGTAAGTCCCACACCCTGTGGATGAAAGCCACCGTCTGAAAGATGGCATCAACCTGGAGAGGTGTCATGGCGAACTCTACCTGTACTATCTCATGTTGAACTAAGGGCTTAAATCGAATCATCCT
The DNA here is from genome assembly GCF_047967505.1 of Dipteris shenzhenensis. Taxonomy (NCBI): domain Eukaryota; kingdom Viridiplantae; phylum Streptophyta; class Polypodiopsida; order Gleicheniales; family Dipteridaceae; genus Dipteris; species Dipteris shenzhenensis. The sequence goes on along the minus strand of NC_141601.1, from coordinate 29,826,649 downwards.
GGATCTCATCGTCACATGTAGCCACTTGAAGCTCCTCCAATCTGTCCTCGGAAGATCGCACCCCCAGAAAGGTGATGCATACATGACAGTCGGCCGCACTAGTGTGTCGAAAAGCCAGCCCTTCGTTGGTGGATCCTGGAAGTGCCCCTGGAAACACTGCCGCTCTAGTCTAGCCAAAGCACTACGCCCTTGTGTGAGTCGTGCCTGGGCTGCATATTTCATCGTGAAGATGGGTTCTGTGAAGACTGCTCCCAAATATGTGTATGACTGCACTATCTCCACTAGTTCACCATGATAGGTGAAAGTGAGTCGGTTAGTCACTGCTCATGAGGTGTTGAAGATCATAACCTTAGTTTCCCAAGGTTGACCATCAAATCTCTCTCTGCAAAACACCTCTACAGCCTCCAAATCTCTCTGTAGCCCCTCCGCTGAAGAGGATATAAGGACTATATCATCATCATATAACAATATCTGTATGAGCAGATCCCTTAGTAATGAGCCCTCGCCACCTAGGCGATCTATGAAAGATGTGATCTCATCAATGTAGAGTCCAAAAAGAGTCGGTGAGAGAGGGCAGCCCTGCTCCACCCCAATGGTGCTCTCAACCCAATCCGATAGGCCGCCTGGGGCACGAACCTTGCCTCTGACTGACTCATATAAGCTCATCACACCCCAAATCAGCATCTCCGGGATCTGCATCTCCTGTAGTCTCCTGATCATGCGGGATCGTGGAACAGTGTCGAAGGCCTTTCGAAAGTCTACGAAGCATGTGTAGACTCTCTGATGTCTGGACCTCACCTCCTCAATGATAGCCCTCAAAGTAAAAATGTGGTCTAGAGTAGAGTGCTGCCTCCTGAATCCTGCTTGCTCTAGTGCTCGTTGCTCCCGTGCCTCTGTATGATGCATTATTGGCACATGTGACACTCCCCCCTTTAGATGTATGCTCAAGTGAGCTGAATAACTTCCTGCAGGAAGTAATGTACTTGCTAACACCACTATCAAAGAACCAAGCATTAGATACATCAGAAACTGTCATGCAGGCATCATAAACATCATGAACATCTGGATTATACTGACATGTAACCAAGAAAGCCCAATGCTGGTCTTGTACAAAATAGCTGACTCATGTCGATCTTCTGGAGTAGGAGATCCAAAAAATGCAAGAGCAGACTCTTTCTTCTTCTTTTCAGATGCAATTCTCTTCCTGCATTCAGAAATATCATGCCCAATTTTCCTACAATAGTTGCATCTCTTCATCTCTTCTTCTTGTTATCCCTTGAAGAAGAGCCACAATGGGAGTGACCAGCATGTGAATGAGGGGGTTTACGTGCTGAAACCTTACCTTTGCCTTTGTTTTTATGCTGATCAACAAAGGCTTGATCACTAGCCATAGAAGCATTGCGATTTGCACGGCTTTGTTCCTCCTGAAGTAGAAGAGCAACCAGCTGGTCAAAAGAATAATGGTTGGTATTGCCACCTGCAACCAACCTCACTGCAGTAGCAAAGCCCTGATAAGAGTCAGGCAACCCATCAAGGGTATTAGAAACAAGCTGAGAATCAAGCACCACCTCATTAATATTAGCCAATTGCTCTTTCAAATCCTTCACATTGGTAAGATAGGCATCCATATTACCACCCTCTTCAAGCTTCAAGTCCTTCAACTACTTGCAGTGGAGATAGGCAACCCTCACCTCATTCAGCACCTTATGTAAGGAGGCGATCTGATCCCGTGCTTGCTTTGTTGTCCTGCAAGACCAGATATGAGGGATAATGACCCTTTTCACTGAAAGAGCAATCAAGGCATGTGGTTTGGCATCACGACCATCCCACTGAATCTGCTCTTGTCTAGGTTGCAAAGTAACTGTAGTAGTAGATGCACCTGCTCCAGAAGTAGCATTAGACCCATCACTTGATGAGCCTGAAGCAGTAGCTGAAGCACCAGAGGCAGTAGTTGTAGCACCAAAAGCTGCATTGTGTGTAAGCATGGCCTCAGAGACTGAAAAAATGTGCCACAAATTCTTGGCAACCAATACATGCCCCATCATGGATGACCACATAGGGTAATTTGTGCCATCAAGCTTGTCATCAGCCCCAAGCATCCCAAATAAATCATCCTTATTGCCAGCCATTGTGCCAAAAATGCGAGGCAAAAGCACCAATCTGACAATGCAGTTTAGAGGAGGACACTCTCCAAAAACAAAAGGCAAATGTCTGCGTAAGCTTCAAAGCTTTTCACTGCAAATGTGTGGCTGTCACAAAGTGTACCTGTTGCAAAAGAGATTCCCAAAGGCAACACGAGGCCTTCCAAGGCAACATAGGGCCTTTCCAAAATGCCAAGTAAACAAAAGAAAGGACTGTTTTGCTGGAAATGAAGGAAGCCTTGCAGATGATGTAGACCCAAAAATGCAGGAAGGGAAAGGCTACAAATGCGAGCACAGGTGGTCAGCCTTGTAGGAGAGGTAAAAGGGACAGCAAATGGTAAATGAAGAGTGCCAAAAGAAGCTGGAAAATGAAATTACAAAGGATATATTCACAACCACCTGAGGTGGTAAGCTCTCAGCCCAAGGTTAAGAACCAGAAAATGAGAGCACGTAGGCTGCAAAAGAGGGCTCCCAAATGCAGCAGCAAGCTCCAATTGAGAGTATCAGCTGGTGTAGGGCTTCAAAATGCAAGAGCAGCCCACACGTGTGAAAATCGACTGGTGTAGAGACTCCTGCAGGCGCTGCAGCAGCAAGTCGGTGACTTCAGGTGCTCCAGAATGCAAAAACAGGTCACAAAATAGGTCCGTACAGCTGCAGCAGCCCATACGTGTGTAGGGCAGCTATGAAAACAGCTCGCAGAAGCCCTAATGCTCTGAAATGTGCACAGCGGCTGCCTTGAATGCTCCATACAACTGTTGCAGTTGTAGTGTACGGCTCTCTGTACTGCAGCACCAGGGCGTTAAATTCTCTGAAATTCTGAACGAGGCCTCAATGGAACACTAGAAGCAGTCGGCTGTGGTACAGCAGCACCGAAAAGACGTTTTCCCACGATAGAAAAGCTTCTGCAGCTCATAAATGCTCACACGTGTGGTCCCACCCTTCGGTACAGGCTGAACAGGCTCCCAAAACAGCTCCAAATGCGAGTACTAAAGCTCGGGGAGGCTGCCAATGGCTGTGGGGAAGATCCCTGACCAACTCTGATATCCACTGTTGGCTAGGGCAAGCAAAATGGAAGCTAAAAAATCAGTGGAGAAGGAGAAAAACGAGCTGATGTAATGAAAATGCTGCTACAATGAATGGAGGCTCAAGAGAGAGCCAATATGACAAAACCCTAGGACTAAGTGTCCTAACTGTCCTAAGTGGTACATATACTAATTATACCAACTAACCTCACTGACTGTAACTAGGCCTACAAGGCACATACCAAGGAATGAGTGGCACCTATGGATAGCCCATAGATTGGCCTACATTGATTATGGAAGTGGATCAGTCGAGAGAGTGGGCCAAAGCCATGTCCCTCTTGAAAGAGGTAGTAGGTTGGACACACATAGGAAATGCTCCTCTATCTCAGCTGTCTCCAGTGTGCATAGTCTGCAGATCCGCTGCTCTCTAGCTATGCATGCAGCTCTCCCTGTCGCGATTCCCAGCTAATGTGATGAGACCCGCATTTGACCAATAGCATGTGATCCCGAAGAGGGTCGGTGAAAGATGGCATTCCTGCTTCACTTCGATGGTACTCTCAACCCAGTCCGAGATTCCTCCGAGGGCACGAACTCTCCCTCTAACGGACTTGTTTAGACTCAAGATCCCCAAATCAAGACCTCTGGGATCTCCCAGTGTCCATGGGGTCTCCTGCTTTGTGGATGGGCACAATTGTGGTAGTGTTCCAAGTAGATAGGAAACCATGGCATACAATGTGGTAGAACATCTTTGCTGAAATTGGAGCTATGAGCTCCTGCCGATGTGCGAAATACTTTGTCCTCAGTCCTTTGGAATCGGCGGAGCGTGTCTCAAACATTCCGCGTAGTGAACAAGCCACATAAGGCGGGCCTGGGCATGGATGACATATCAGGCGGTGCCTGCATCGGGGCATCATAGAGTGAGCTCGCATAGGTGTGCCGAATCCCTGGATCCGTGATGGGGATAGGAAACTTCCCCTTGGATAAGAGCCCCCATGCAATGCTAGGGTCTCCCCCTTGGAAGGATCGTATCACCTCCTCCATCCTTGAGTGAGGAAAGCCCGCCTCTTACGACATGTTAGTTTTCGTGCAATCCGTTGGGCCTCATGTGTCGTAAGATGGCACAAAGCTTGCTCACGTGTAAGGTAAGATCTCATCTGTTTGCACTCATCATCATACCAGGGATTCTGAGGCATCGTCTTGACTATGGCATGTGCTAAAGGATCTAACCGAGACATCCTGTACCACTGCGACAATAATCTCTAAGGCATGGGTGATGTCTGCAAAGTCTACATCATCACCAAGTAGATCCAGAAGCTCACGCACTAGATGACTCACATAGATTGGGTCAAGGGCATGGTCAAAGTGGACCTGCACACAGTTGGGTGTGGGTGGGGCTCCCCCTGTGGCTAGCATGGTAGTTGAAACACTCAAAGCCAAGTAGGATTGATCAGCACCAGGGGGGGGGCACAGTGAAATCATGTATCCATGGTACAAAGGTCAAGGTGCCCATCAGGTAATCCACTGTTTCTCCAAATGGTTTTGCCCTCAGGGCATTTAAATGGATCGCCTCCCCCCTTTCAGTATAGTTTGGACTCCCATCCCTTTACAACCCACGCAATGAGATCAACCATATCATACGGTTGGACCTACTCCAGTTATACACATCACGGACTTGGGGGAGTTCCCTACCAAGGTCCAATTTTACCGAGACCACTTCCTGAGAGTATCAGAGGATGGAGTGATCATCAAGTCCCAATATCTGGAGGACATACGGGTTACCCATGCACTGAGGATTGCCATAGGACAGATGCGGGTCTCGTCTCACAAAGATCGAGGTAGGGAGAGCGAGCTACAGGTACACCTAGAGAGCAGTGGACTTGCAAACTATGTACATTGGCAATAGTGGAGACAGAGAAGCACTTCATATGTGTTTGCCTTGTTTATTATGAGATCCGAGGATGCTATCACTACTTCATTCAAGAGGGACGTGGATTCGGTCCACTCTCCCATTTGATCCACTTCTATGACCAGGTGTGTGTTGGCCTCTTTATGATGGAGATGCGGCAACACAGGGAGACTCTGTCACACCAGACCAGATAGCAGGATGGGACAGCACCACAGGGCACTAATCAAGAACAAAGACTGGTCACCAAGTTTTATGCCTTTGAGTCAGCCCCGGGGCACATCGGAGTAGAGGATGAGGAGAAAGCCCACATAAGGGCAGCATGGATCAGCGGGCAGATGCATAAGGATTGTTCACTACGATGGGTGTCAACCTTCCGTGCGAGACAACCTAAAGGATAGGGGAGTCACCAACAAAACCTTTAGTGCTGAAACTACGGACGATCACGAACAGGTCCACCCTCATGAGCATGAGGGCAACTCTGAAAGGAACCAAGATATACTTGGACGATGACCTCACTCTCTTGCAACAGGAGCACATGATACGAGTAATGGCAGCAAGAGAGGCAAGGAAGTGGGCTGCATATAGAGATGGCAAAGTGATTATCCAGGAAAGAGTAGACAGGGGAAAGGATGAGGACAGGGAATCATGACGGTGTCAGTGAATGGAATGAGTTGGAATTGTGGAATTGTAATGGTACGCTTTGGTCGAAACCGTGAGGTTTCTCAGAGACATACACCCACAGAGATATGATCTTTTATACCGAGACGCATGAGAGCCCTGAGAGAGAGCTGCCCACAATGACGGGATATGCTTGGGAATCAGCACATAGGAGGGAGATGAGGAAAGATAGTGGGGCACGGGGCACAGGAGGTCTAGCGGTCCTATTCAGGTCACAATTGAGACGTTTCATATATGTGGTACAAAGAGAGCATGCACAACACGTGTGGGTACAGGTCCGACTATCGCATGTATGACCAATCTTCATTGCAGATGTGTGGATAACAGGCTTTGTTGTTCCCGCGCTCAGCTAGCCGTCGAGACTACGTCTCCATCTAGAGAAAGAAAGAAAGTTTATTAAAGTCTACTAAAGACCGATGAGTCTATGAGACTGATAGAAAACCTGATACAATGAGCAAAAGGTTGAGCTACTTTTTTTTTGGGCAAAGAAAGGAAACTTCTATTAATGCTTGAAAAAAACCCGATACAAATCCGCTGCCAAAATAGGGCTGATGATGGTAAAAGGGTGGAGCTACTAAATGAGCATCCTAACCCATATACCTAGATGAATCCAGGAACATTCCCAAACTCATCCTCTAAAAACACAACATAGTGCAATTTCAATCTCACGAGAGTCACTCATAAGATTGAAAACCATAAACTCCATCACGCATAGCAGGGACTAGCTACTATGACATCCCCACTAACGTCATCAGCGCCCAACAGTGGGTGTAGACCATAGTATAAAAGTATGCTCTCACACATACAAATCCACACACCCACACATACTTGAGCATCCATTTATACAAAGTCTTCGTACTGAGTTTCTCTCGGCACTCCACCACTAGGACACTCTGTCCTAGGGTTCCCTTCTATTGTACTTTGTACTCTCATTCGTTAGTTGTTGATGTGACGGCTTTCAGCTCTTTGCTCCACCCTTGTACCTCCTTCTGCTTCCTTGAGCCTACAATGGTATCAAAGCAAGTGTTGCTCCCTTCCTCCAACTCTGCTCAGCCTCCCCAAGCCTTCCCTTGCTCATTGGGACCTGTTCCTTAGCTGGTCAACACCTCTCCAGCAGGTGTATAACGCTTGTGAAGCTGTCCAAGCTGCTTGGAGGCTTTTTCATCGCCGGAACTTACCTCATTGCTGCTTCCCAACTGAGGCAACTGCTCTAGGACCTTGCTCCAGCTTTTTCGTGGACCATTTCAGCTCTTCATGGTCAGTTCAAGGCTTTTCATCACTGAAAATCACTTCGAACTGCTTCTACACTAGGCGCCTACCAGTCGCGACTTGCCTAGAGGCTGTTCCAGGGGTGTCTTGCAGCTCTACACTCAGTTCGAGGCTTATTTGAGGCATTTCCAGCCCTGCTGCTGCTGCCTTTTCATCTCGAGCTGCTGCTACAGCCCCTTACCCAGCTCTATTACACTCACAGGTGACCCTCTCACCTAGGCAACTAACTTGGGATCTATTTCCAGCCAGATTTGAGCTTCAACCTTCAGTTCGTGGCACTAGAAGTGGCGACTTACCTTCTCCAGCAGGCGTCTCCTCTCCAGCTACTCCTCTGAAGCTTCTATTGGCTGCTCCCATCTCGTGGAAGATTGTACTTACATTTGAGAACCTGTTCCAGCAAGATTCAACCATCTTTTGCTGTCCACAAGCTACCTTTGCTGTTTTTTACTGGTTTTTGACAGTTTTCACTGTCAAACCCTAATTTCCAGCAAGGAAACTTAGGGCTTTTGACATCAGGACCTTCAACTTGTCCATTCAACACTTTGGGCAAGTTTGGCAACTGAAATGCTTCCAGAAATTGGAGTTTTCAGTCAAATTCAGTTTCACCACTGTCACATTGTGCCACATCATCACTCAGGGTTTCCAAACTTGGGGCTTTTGTATTTAAAGCTCAATTTCAGCTGGTAATTTTGTCCCTCTAACTTGCTATTTCAATTTCCAGTCTATTTGCTCTCTTCATCTACCTCGTGTTGCCTCCTGGAATATTCTTTTCTGTTGGAACTATCGGAGTCCTAGTGTGTGTGGTCCTAGAGTCCTAGGAGTGTCCTACAGTTGTGTGTGTGTGAAGAAGTCTTGAGGCCACTTGTGCCACCTCATGTGGTAGGTGTGATTCCTCACCTAGATTATAGGATCTAGATTCTCTTGTGTGTGACCTCATCTATGAGGTGTCTGTAAGGCTTGCCCAGCCTATAAAAGAGGCTATGTACTTGCTGTGATAATCAATCAATCCACATCAGTTCGTGCCTCAGCTCGTCTCCAGTCATGTGTCTCTCACCTTCTCCCCATTTCCATCAAATGGTATCAGAGCGGGTCTTCCCTGATTGAGCCTTACCTCCTTCCCGCCTCACCAATGGCAAATCCTTTAGTCAACCCAGAAGCCCCTTCATCCACCTACAAGAAGATCGCACAGCCCACTGCAAATCAGCCGTACAGCCTGTACGGCTTGCCTGCCGTACGACCGTACCTGCAGCATACAATCTTCCATACAACTTGATCTCTGCAGCTGCTGTATGATCTCTCGTACTGCTGTACGATCTGCCGTACTGACGTACGATTTGCCGTACAGCAGGCTACCAAACAGCCTCGAAATCTCCACGCTTCTGCTCTACGCTGCGCCATTCTGCCCGCTAACTCCTTCCCGAACCTCTCCTATGGAGACCTACTCATCATACTCATGGAGCTGCTGTCTGAAATCTGCGCCAAACTGAGCTCCTTCTGCTGCGCCACTCTTCTGCTGCGCCATCCTGCGGATCTTCTACCCGCTTCTCTGCTCGTCATCTGCTGCACCCCTCTGCCCACGCTATTGCTCCTGCGCGCCATATAGCCTCTGTTGCTGCTGCCCCAACACATGCTGGTCCGATCTGCCGGATTCGAACCTGCTGCTCCCGCCTGCTGAGTGCCCATTGCCCACACAACTTCTCCCATGAACAAGGCGATGACTTGGCGTCGACAGCAGGGTATTACTTGGCGATGACTTGATTCGGCTCATTGATTCCTTGCTGCCTCCCTGTCTCTTGAGGATGCCTTGATGCAGTAGCAACCCTGCTCTATCTGTGTCGAAGCTCGCAGCAATTCAGTGACCAATTTCCTGCCCGAAACCCTAATTTTCGCCCCTTTACAATTTATGCTCAATTTCTCGAATTCTTGGGTGATTTCATGATGTGAGGGTTCCCAACCGTTGAACGAGAACTCTTCTGTCAGAAATTTAGAAAAGCCCCAATTTTCTGCAAACCCTAATTTTTGCAGCAACCCTAACCCTAAAATTTAGGGCTTTTCTGTTCTGTGTCTTCCTTTGGCATAATTGAAGCTTCTACCATGTAAAATTTGGGCCTTTTTTGAAATCTGAGTAAACATTGTAAGGGATTTAGACACTGGCTGTAATAACAGCTAAGACCTTCCCACCAATGGATAGCATAAAAAACTCATTGCTCATCGAGAAATTCTCAGGGAGCAATTTCCCAACTTGGCAGACAAAACTCCGGCTTCTTCTTATGCGAGAAGGGATATGGAATATCACCAATGGCAAGGATCCAAAACCCCAAAGTGATGATGCTAGAATCAGTTGGTGGCAGAACCAAAATGATAAAGCAATGGCTATCATTGGCCTAGCTTTAGCTAACAACCTTATCCACCATGTGGATTTTGATAAGACAGCAAACGACGTTTGGGAAAAGTTAGAGAATTTGTTTGGAAATAAGATCAATAATTCCAAAGTATTTCTCAAACAAAAACTCTTCAAGCTCAAGATGAAGGAAACCGAAACCCTCAATGAACACTTGAGCAATCATGGGTCAATTCTCCAACAATTATCTGCCATCCGAGCCATTGTTGAAGATGATGATCAAGTTGATGTACTTCTCTCCAGTATTGAAGACATTTCCAAGTACAATGAGATCCTTGCTGTCCTAAGAGTCAGCCGCAATATGAGCTTTAAGGATATGGTAGCTCATCTCATTGATGAGGACCGTAGGCTTATAGAGAAAGCAGAATCTTCCTTCGAATCTGGCAAAGCATTCTTTCTCAAGAATAAGCCCAAGAAGAGTGGAAAACCTCTTAAATGTAATTACTGTCAGAAACTTGGCCATCCAGAGGATCGTTGCTTCAAGAAAATGGCAAAGGTACAAGCCAAAGAACATGCCAATCTGCTCTCTTCATCTACCTCGTGTTGCCTCCTGGAATATTCTTTTCTGTTGGAAACTATCGGAGTCCTAGTGTGTGTGGTCCTAGAGTCCTAGGAGTGTCCTATAGTTGTGTGAGTGTGAAGAAGTCTTGAGGCCACTTGTGCCACCTCATGTGGTAGGTGTGATTCCTCACCTAGATTATAGGATCTAGATTCTCTTGTGTGTGACCTCATCTATGAGGTGTCTGTAAGGCTTGCCCAGCCTATAAAAGAGGCTATGTACTTGCTGTGATAATCAATCAATCCACATCAGTTCGTGCCTCAGCTCGTCTCCAGTCATGTGTCTCTCACCTTCTCCCCATTTCCATCATTTTCTTGGCTTACAGATATTTGGGACAGCCAGCACTTGAAAGCCTTGAGCCTCCTGGACAGTTTTGCACTTGTATTGGATGGATGGCACCAACTATCCTATGTGGTCCTACCTTATGAAGCATATTCACATTGCCAGAAACTTCTAGAATATTGTTGCAGGTATTGATTTGAGGCCAGCCAATGCTCACGTGGCTGCCCCTACTGCTTGCACTCCTCCAAGGGGGAATCCTCCTGACTCTTCTTCCTCTAGTACTCTTGTCACTACTACTACTCGGGACCAAATCAGATGGGACTCCAGCGATGCAAATGCACACTCATGTATTGCCTTATCATGCAAGAGAATCATTATTCCACACATCTGGTTATGCAAGACAGCAAAGGATGCTTGGGATAACCTAGCTTCTCTTTATCAGGTTCGCACTGAGCCACAGGTTGCATATTTGAGAAGACAATTGCAAGAACTCAGCATGTAGGAAAGTGAGTCAATGTGTAAGAAATCCTAGATTTACTATATTTAGAACTGTGCTAAGGAACAGAAAAGAGACTGAGATAGCAGAGAGCAAAGGAATAATGATATTGCTTGAATGTCTGTAGGGTGGATGTGATTGTCATCCATACAATTTGGCCTCTCTTATATAGAGAGTGAAGAGTCACACATGAAAAGGTGTGTACTCCAAAGGGTATGTGCATGAAGAAGTGTGTACCCCTTGTGAAGGGTGTGACCCTTGATGAGAGGGTACATTACAATAGGAATGTCTCTTCATTAGAATGTCTCTTGTGAAGGGTTGTGCCCCATTAGGAAGTGTCCCGTCGAAAGGGCAAGTGTCCCGTCGAAAAGTCATACCCTTCCATAAGTGTCATTCATTAAACCATCCATAAGTCTAGAAAGAGAAAGGAATACGTCACAGATCGTGACATCCCCTCCCACTCAAAAGAAGACCCTGGTGGAGATAATGAACTGATGTAGAAAATATCATGGTAAATGCTGAAAATACTGCTGTAACAGATCAGGGTACTGCTGTAAGTCTTCATCGGACTGCCAAGTAGCGTCGGAGTCGTCCAGATCTCGCCAAAGAACAAGGAATTCCGTGATAAGTCGATGTCGAGTCTCTCGCTGTCGATGGTCCAGAATACGCTCAGGAATAAGGAGAACATAATCACCTGCAGGAGGAACTGCTTCATCGCCTGGAATGTACGTCTTTAGCCAAGAAATATGAAATGTTGGATGGATTTTACCCCATGATGGTGGTAATTCCAATTTATAACTTAAAGGTGAATTTTTCTTGACGATCCGGAAAGGTCCATAGTATCTTGGTCGCAACTTAGGAAACACAGACTTAACCGTCTTATAGCGATGTGGGGCTACAAATAATAGCACCATGTCACCAGTGTTAAATTCCAGGTGACGTCTATGTTTGTTGGCAGACCGTTGATACCGCTCTTGCGCTTTTCGCATATGATCCCTGACTTGCAGTAAAATGTCTTGCATTTCTTGAACCAGTTGATCAGCTAGGGCCACTCGATGTTGAAGTACAAAATTTGTTGGTACAATCGGAGTGTGTCCATAAGCTGCTTGGAATGGAGTCATGCTGATGGCACTATGGAAAGAGTTATTATAAGCAAACTCAAGGAGAGGTAGATACTCTTCCCAGGCTGCGAGGCGTGACTGAACATAATGTCGAAGCATTTCTTCCAGAACTTGGTTGACTCTTTCAGTCTGGCCATCTGATTCTGGGTGGTAAGCTGAACTGAACAGTAGAGTAGTACCCAAAGATTCGAACAGGGAAATCCAAAAGTGACTGGTAAACTTAGGATCTCTGTCGGATATGATATTCTTGGGTAATCCATGGTGTCGGAAGATGTGTTGTATAAAGAGTTTGGCTATGTCCGGGGCCTGTGCACTGCTTTTGCAAGCAACAAAGTGTGCCAATTTGGACAAGCGATCAACAATTACCATAATCTGAGTGTTACCTCGGGAAGATCGTGGTAGTGTGGTAATGAAATCCATGGAAATACTTTCCCACCTTTCAGTTGGAACTAGAAGAGGCTGAAGAAGTCCTGTTGGAAGTCGTCGACTTGCTTTCATTTGTTGACATGATAAACAAGATGTAACCATGTTGATGACATCTCTTTTCATCTGAGGCCAGTAGTATGTGGCACTGAGTAACCGATAAGTCTTATTGATGCCTGGATGGGCAGCATAAGGAACTACATGATGCTCTTTTAACAAAAGACGTCGAACATCCTTGTCATGTGGTACACAGACGCGATCTTGATAATACAGAAGGTCGTCTGTATAAGAATAGGATGAGAAAATCTTTTGTTCGGAAGTCGAAGGTTGATCTTTGGAAAGAACCTGTACTGCGGTGCCGAAGTCTTTATCATTGAAATACTTTCCTTTGAATGAATTCGGAACATCCACAGATAATGTAGAGATTACCATGGCTGATGCTAGAGGTAACCTGCTGAGAGCATCTGCAACTACATTGCGTAGTCCTGGTATGTACTCAATGGTCCTGTGAAAGTTGGCCAAAAACTCAACCCAGCGTGCTTGTCGAGCATTCATGACTGGCTGAGTAAAGATATACTTGAGAGAGTGATGGTCTGTCTTGACCACAGAGTCGGCACCCATGAGATAATGTTTCCAAGAGCGATAAGCATGTACAACAGCAAGAAACTCCTTATCATAAACCGGATATCGGGTTTGGATATCAGAATGTTTATGGTTGTCAAAAGCAATAACTCTGCCTTCTTGCATCAAGACTGCTCCTGTAGCGATGTCGGAAGCGTCGGTCATGACCTCAAAGGGGAGATTTGGGTCAGCAATAGCCATAACTGGTGTGGTAGTGAGTGCTTGCTTGAGTTGTTGGAAACTATACTCTGTTTCGGGAAGCCACTGAAAAATTGCTGTGCTTTTCAATAATTCGGACATAGGAGCTGCGATTTCGGAAAACTGATAGACCTTTGTATGGTAGAAGTTTGCCAATCCGAGAAAAGAGCGGACATCATGAACATTCTTAGGAGTAGGCCAGTTTCGGATTACCTCGACCTTCTTGGGATCCACAGAGATACCTTGAGCTGAAATAACATGTCCCATATATTCAAGTTGGGTCTTGAAGAACTCACTCTTCTCAATGTTGATGTAGAGAGAATTTGCGCGGAGAACTTCAAAAACTTGGTGAAGATGTTGTTTGTGCTCATGTAGGGATCTGCTGAAAACGAGGATGTCATCAAGGTAAACGATGACGAACTTATCGAGGAAAGGCCTGAAGATGTCGTTCATTAATGTCATGAATGTGGCCGGGGCATTGTTTAACCCAAAAGGCATGACCAAACATTCATAGTGTCCATACTTTGTTCGAAAAGCTGTCTTGTACTCATCGCCTTCTCGTATACGAATTTGATGATAACCTGAACGAAGATCAATCTTGGAGAAGTGTGTTGCATGTAGAAGTTGATCGAAGAGGTCATCAATGCGAGGCAATGGATACTTGTTTTTGATAGTGAGCTTGTTGAGGGCTCGGTAGTCGATGCAGAGGCGCATAGACTTGTTCTTTTTTTCCACAAGTAGTACAGGAGATCCGAAAGGGCTGCGACTGGGCCGAATGTGACCTTTGTCGAGTAGCTCGGTGACCTGTCTTTGGATTTCTTCATTTTGAGTGTGAGAAACCCGATAAGTCGACGGTGGACTACTGCCGGGAATAAGTTCGATTGGGTGATCCACTGGTCGTCGAGGTGGTAACTGCTTTGGCAATTCCTGTGGAAAAAGATCCAGGTAAGGCTGGAAAAAAGGTTGGTTGAGGTATTCAGGAGGAGCCTTTGTTGGTGTCTCCTCTACTGCCGTAACCAACAGAAGTGAAGTCTTTGCTTGGCGTTTACGAACCCACTTCTTGACTTGTAGGGCAGAGGCAACTGGGGTTGAAGGAGAATCCCTAGAACCAGTTAGCTCAATAAGTTTTCCCTGGTAGACAAACTGGATAGTATGGCTGCGAAAACTGATTGATGGATCATAGTCGTAGAGCCACTGTTGTCCGAGTATGACATCGTACCGAGAAAGAGGCATGATGTCGAAGTTCAACTTGTCCGTATAATGTTGGATGCGAAAAGACAAGTTTTTGATCCTGGTGTTGCACAAGAAAGTCGTTCCATTTGCGAGTTCAATCTGATAGTCCATGAGACTAGGACTAGTGGTCAACCGAAGTTTATCGACCACAGAACTGGCTAGGAAATTATGAGAACAGCCACTGTTGATGAGGATGGTGACCGTTGTTCCACGAATCGATCCTTGAACACAAAGTACTTGAGTGGCCAGGGAAGGTTCGGGGTTGCTGGCAAGGCTCAGGTGGATGGTATTCACCATTCGAACAGCTTTGCCTTTCTTGTCTTGTGCTGAGGTAGCATCTTCTTTTGGGGAAGTGCTAGGTTCCATATTAGAATTTTGCTTGGTCGCTTGGGACAATCGAACCATCTATGGTCGCCTGTACAGATGGTACAAAGTCCTTTTGAGCTGGAGTTGTTCTTCTTGTCAGTGGCCGCACCTTTATGTTGGGGCTGTCGGTAATGACTTTGTGAAGAAGAAGAAACACGATCCTTGGGGGAGTGCTTCTGTTGGAATCCAGCAAATGATTTCTGAGGCTTCTGGGGATCTTGAGACTGTCGCTGACCTTGATTACCGAAGTTTTTGCGAAACCTGGTGTTTTCTTGAGGGCGAGCACCTTTGGCCATAGGAGAGTTTTGTGTGCGATTAGCACTCTGCTTCCCTGTGTTTAGGAAATCTGTAATGTGCTCCGCGTAAGCAATAGCGCCATCTGTGGTGGTGATATTGGCTTTAAGAACATCAATGCGTAACGAGGGTTGTAGGCCTGAGATGAAAGCATGAAGGCGATCATCCTCAGTTAAACCATCAATCTCTAGCACCAATGTGGTGAACTGAGAGATATAAGAAGACAGGGAACCCGTTTGCTCCAACTGTCGAAGTTTTGATCGTGCTTGGAAGTCCGCATTGGCAGGTACAAACTGCTTACGGAGCACGTGTTCAAAACGTTCCCAAGTTAACACACTTTTTCCGTCCTTTAAGCGTCTTTGCCACCATAGAAATGCTGTATCCTTCAGGAGGGAGGCTGCCAAGGCGATCTTTTTGCCTTTCGTGAGGTCAACAGTGTCAAAATACATGCGCATTTTAGCGAGCCATTGGTCAACGGTTCGGCGATTACGTTGACCAGTGTAGGCTTCCGGAAGTTTGACGTCAAGTCGTTTTGTTTTGGAAGCTTGAAGTAATCGGTAGAGAGCACGCAGTTCAGTGTTTTCTACCTCTGGTGGGAAGGAGTCCGCATCGTCGTCGGGTTGCGTCACGTCGTCCTCTGTATGTGCTGGACTTCGAGAATCTTGGAGTTGTTGAACTTTTTGAACCAGGTCGGAGATGCTGTCCTGAAGCTGAGATATTTGAAGTTGCAATAGAGATTCACTTTGGACGTTGCCTTCAGGGGTCTTTTTGGGACTTGATTCTTTAATCTCTGGAGAGGCTTCACGCGAGCGGTGCGACATGTCGGAAATCCCTGTAAGAAAAGCGCGAACTTGCGCTCTAGTTTGGACCATCCCTGAAAGAGGATTCGGGCTGCTCCCTGAGGTTGCTCATATTGGAGGGGGCAGGCGAGGCAGGATGGAACCACCCGTGGAAATCTGGTAAGGGATGTCCTGTCGGAGGTATCACTAGAGATTCTGAAAAAGGTGTTACTGCTCGTGATAAGACAGGGGTAGGTAGCAGAGTCCACGGATCTGAAAAAGGGTAAGGAGCTGCTGTCGGAAGAGGAGGATATCCAAGGGAGGGAGTGCCTTCAGGATGTAAATACTGACTTGGAGAAGGTACACCCTGTAGAGGAGGATATCGGGGAGCTGAAGGAGGTGGAGAGTACCCTGGGGATGCCGAAGGTGAAGGGTAAAACTCTCTCCAAAAATGAACAGCAAACTCCTGAGGAATATCGTGTTCCGGATATCTTCGTGTCTCGTGGAACACAACCTGTACTGTGCTGAGGAAATAATGTAACTGAGGTGCCTCACGCAGAAGGTAGAGGATGTGATCCAAGTCACTCGGAGGGCACGTGACACAGAAGACCCAAGATGCAAAGGCTCCAAAATGGGCTGGCTGTGCAATTTGAACACGATATTGTGTAGTAGCAGGTGCCTGAGGTGTCCTTGAATGGCCGGGTGAATTACCAGGGGTTTCCATGCTTTAATGTGGATTCTTTCATTTGCTGTAATTTGTTAAAGAGAATCCGTAAAAAGCAGATTGGAAAGACTCCACCTGGCAATACTTTAATCTGCCAAGTTATTGCGTAGAAGAAGGCTGCAAATCGTTGTCCGGAGGTCCATGTTGCAGTGTTTTGCGAGGAGTGCTCGAGGCTTGTCTGGTCCGGGCTGTCAACGGGCTGTCTTCATTGCGCGAAATGTGGCAACTGGTGCTGAATTGGCAGGGTGAAAATGGCGAAACAAGGAGAGGGCAGCAGACTGTCAGGAAAAGTGGTATCCAGGGCTGCAAATAGGGAGTGGACTGTCAGCGAAAATGGCGAGGCAAGGGCTGGCTGGCAGCGCAAATGACGAAACAGGGCTGGGCAGCGTAGGCTGAAGGATCTGTGCTGTCCGTACGGCGGGTACGGGACAGGCTGTACGGCCTGTACGGCCTGTTCGGCAGGCTGTACGGCCTGTACGGCAGGCAGCGAAAAATCGTACAAAATGTACGGACTTCCTGCACAGGGAAGTACGGCTGATTGCGCAAGCGTACGGCTGGCTGCGAAGAGGCGCAGGAGGGTACGGACGTGATGACGCAGGTTTGGTTGTGATGGCGCAGGTACGGACGTCCGTACGGCTGACGTAGGCTGGTACGGAAAATCCGTACGGCTGACGCAGGTGTTGCGCAGGCTGGCTGACCAGGAATTCGTACGTTGCAGTTTTGTGGGGAAAATGCTGCGACGATTCGTTGGGCTGCCTAATGGGTTATTTGCCCCAAATTAATTTGGGGGTTTAGTTAACCCTAGGGTAGTTAGGGAAAACCTAGGGGTAGGGGATGGGTTTAATTTTTGTCCCCCTTTTTTTTTTACCCCTCTAGGTACCCTTTTGTAGGTACTTGGGGCCTAGGAGGTGTGCCTATTCGAAGGGGTGTGACCCTTGGAATAGGTGCACCTGTTCATGAGGGGATATGTCCCTATTGTTAAAAGGGGTGCAACCCTGCATGAATAGGTATGTCCCTTTGCCCACGATGGGGTATGTCCCGTGAGTGAGGAGTCGAGACTCGTCACCAAAAGGTGTGTCCCATGGTGGAAAAGGCGCGTCCCTTGGTTTTGGGACAGCCCAAGCACCTTAAAGGACACGATTTTGGTCGTGTCCATTCACATCAACTTGTGATGTGAGGGAGATGGAGAGGCCAGGATGACTTTAGGCGTTTAAAAATTTTACGCTCATCCTCTCCATCTCTTCCATGCACGATGTGCACAGATGTCCTAGCGGCAAAAAATGTATCAGATCAGCGCTAGAAGGTGGGGGGCATTTCCTACAGGCAGGAGCGAATTTTGCTCTGATACCACTGTAAGAAATCCTAGATTTACTATATTTAGAACTGTGCTAAGGAACAGAAAAGAGACTGAGATAGCAGAGAGCAAAGGAATAATGATATTGCTTGAATGTCTGTAGGGTGGATGTGATTGTCATCCATACAATTTGGCCTCTCTTATATAGAGAGTGAAGAGTCACACATGAAAAGGTGTGTACTCCAAAGGGTATGTGCATGAAGAGGTGTGTACCCCTTGTGAAGGGTGTGACCCTTGATGAGAGGGTACATTACAATAGGAATGTCTCTTCATTAGAATGTCTCTTGTGAAGGGTTGTGCCCCATTAGGAAGTGTCCCGTCGAAAGGGCAAGTGTCCCGTCGAAAGGTCATACCCTTCCACAAGTGTCCATTCATTAAACCATCCATAAGTCTAGAAAGAGAAAGGAATACGTCACAGATCGTGACACAATGGATACATATTTAACAAAGGTCAAGGACCTCATGGAGCAACTTGCAAATATTGATGAAGTGGTGCCTAATTCTCAGCTTGTTAGCACTACATTGAATGGGCTGCCAGATTCATATCAAGGGTTTGCTACAAACCTTCGACTAGTGGCCATGGGTACTCCAGACCACTACTCCTTTGATCAGTTAGTCACTTTGATTTTGCAGGAAGAGCAAAGTCGTGCTAATAGGCAAGCTACTATTCTTGATCATGCCCTTGCTTCACAGCAGACAGGAAAAGGCAAGGATTCCAATCCTATCGGCAAGCCTAAATATGCGCCTAACAGTGGAAATTCCTCCAATGCATCTCAAAATACAGCAGATAAGTCAAAGAAGAAAAGATGCAACTATTGTCGCAAGCCAAGGCATGAAATTTGAGAGCGCAGGAAGCGCATTGCTTCGAAGAAAAAGAAAGCAGGATTGACAGTCAATGCCTCACATGCAATTAAATCCCATGAGCCAACAGATGCCTCACATCCACATGCTCTCCCGGACGATTGGGCATAGGCTGTCCATTGCTCTTTTGATCCCTCCAAAGTTGATGCATTCTTTACTGCTAATGATGCTCAGTCTTGGTACTTTGATAGTGGTGCTTCCAAGCACGTCACCTCTTGTAGACAGTTGTTTCATTCCTTAGCTAATGCACCTCGAGGGGAGACAGTCACATGTGCTAATAATGCTTCCTATGCTGTAAAAGGAATTGGAGATGTGCAGCTCACATCCATTTCAAGCCATCCCGTCACTTTGACAAATGTTCTTTTTGTGACTGGAATTGAAGTCAACTCGATTTCAATTTCAGCAATTGCAACTTCAGGTTCCAGAGTGATTTTTTATGGATACGGATGCCTAGTATATGATCTTTGTGATAACAATGCCATAGTTCTCACTGGCACTTTGCAAAAGGGGCTTTATCACCTTGATCATCACTCAGCTGCACTTTCTATTGAAGCATTTGCTATTTCAGATTCACAGCTTGCTGAAACTCATCTTTGGCATCAGAGAATGGGTCATCTCAATTATAGAGCTCTTGCCAAGTTACATTCACAGGGCATGGCAAATGATGTACCTCAAACTCACACAGTTTCCAAACATGTGTGTGAGGGTTGTCTTTTCGATAAGATGCATCGGTTTCCTTTTCAAAAGAATTGTCCAAAATTCTCACAAACGAAATTGCAGCTAGTGCACAGTGATGTCTGTGGCCCAATGAGGACAAATGCCATTTGGGGGTACAAATATTTCATGACTCTAGTTGATGACTTCACAAGATATTGCTGGGTATGTGCTTTAAAAGCCAAATCTGAAGTGTTTTCATGCTTTCAGACATGGCTGAATATGGTTGAGAATGAATCAAGATGCAAGCTTGTCACTCTCAAAAAGATAGGGGGGGCGAGTATACGTCAAAGGAGTTTGATGCATTTTTGTTTTCAATCATAACTTTGGTCTTGCTAGGTTGACTATCAAGTCTCTTTCCCTCTAAAACACCTCTAGGGCCTCTTGATGTCTAATAAACCTGCTATTGAGAAGGATATGAGGGCGATATTATATGCATATAACAATAATTGCATCATCGGGTTGGCAAGCAGTGACCCCTAACCTCCAAGGCGGTCAATGTAGCTCGTGATCTCATCAATGTAGATCCCAAAAAGTGTTAGTAAGAGAGGGCGACCCTACTTCCCTCGGGTCGGGCCATCCGGTGCTCGTACACTCCCTTTGATTGACTCATATAAACTTATCATCTCCTAGATCATGACTCTTGGGATCTGCATCTCGTGAATTCTCCGAAGGCCTTCCAAAAGCAAGCTCGTACACTCCCTTTAATTGACTCATAAACTTATTATCTCATCATGACTCTTGGGATCATGGAACTGTGTCAAAGGCCTTCCGAAAGCAAGCATAGACTTTCTAATATGCCTCTGCTTGTTTTGGTCCTCAATGATAGCCCGTAGAGTGAAGATGTGGTCTAGAATAGAGTATTGTCATAGGAACCCCGCTTGTCCCAAAGCCCTTTTCCCTTGTGTTTCTATTAAGACGCCGATCTCTCTTCCCCGTATACCTTGGCCAATGTGTGACAATCATGAGAGTGTAGTAGTTCCCAATATACATGGGATCCCTTGCTTTGTGTATCAATACTATGTGGTGGTACTCCAAGTGGGAGGGAAGTTGTGCATACAGCGTCGTCGAAGATCTGAACTAGGATCGGGGCCAAGACCACCTGTACAAGCGCAAAGTGCTCTATCCATAGCCCCTCATGGTCTTGGGCTCTCCTATTATGGAGTTGGTGTAATGCAGCCCGTACATTACATGTGGTAAACAAGGTGTGGAGCCTGGGCAAGGAGGACATATCAGGTGGTGCTTTGGCTGGAGGGTCATAGCGCGTGCGTATGTGTGCCATGGCTTTCCCTGTGATAGAAGCCCTCGAGCAATGGCGGGGCCCCCTTCCTAAAAGGAGCATATCACCTCATCAACCTATCTAAGAAGGAAAGGACTCTAGCTCATATACTACTAACATTAAATGATAAGGAACATATCAAGATCTTGTAAAGTGTGCGTGGAATGAAACTATAGTAGAAATCTGAAATACATTGCATGAATGAAAGACAGCTGAAACTTTGAAATACATTGCTCTCCTCATCCCTACGGGGCTTTCGGAGTTATGTTGTTGAGGACACTCACACACACGTACCATGACACTGAGCCATCAACTAGACAAGCAGAGCCAAATAATAGCCACTATGATCACAGGTGGAATTACGGACAACCAGCAATAATCCACAAGAAGATGGTGCCACAAAATATGAAGTAGAAACCACTAACCACTTGACATAAAAGAAGTAGCCGTCTTCTTCAAACAGAATTCCATGTATGATCATGCAAAACTAGTATGTGTCAACTGCTTTGCGTGTCCCCCTTGACTCAACGAAGATCTAGTAATCACTCTAGCCCTTACAAGAGCTCGCTCTACTTTCAACCCGTCTCAAACTAAAGGAAGGGCGATGTCACCAAGTTGTAAATACTCCAAAGTCAAACTTTAATTGACCATTTATTTAATTATAACTTAAGAGTATTTCATTTATTTAATTATGTTCAAAAGTTATATTTAATTGATCAAAGTATTTTCTTCGGTCAACGATACTTCACCTCGGTTAAGAAAGCCTAACCCTGGTTAGGAAGACTCGGCGTAAGCCAAGAGGGTTAACTGTGCTTAACCAAAGAACCTCCGACCCCGGTCAGAAAGAGACAAGACTTGGCTTCGGCTCAAAGCAAGCTGACTTCGGTCAACCTAGATCATTACCGACTCTGGTCGAAGAGTTTTGGCATTAATTAAGGCGCCTTGACCCTTGGTCAAAGTGAGGTAGCAAATTCTACAGCATTGGATTTATTGAAATGCTACGTGGCTAACCAAAGTTCAAACTAAGAAAAGTACCTACCATTGGTGGAGTTTGCTTATAACAACTCCACAAGGAAAGCCCCATTTGAGGTCATCTATGGGAATGTGATTCTACCACCTAACCTGAGGACCAAAGATGAAATATTTGCTGCTGATCAGTTTGTCAGAGACCTCCAAATAGCTTTCAGCCAAGTCCGGACAGCAATAGAAAGGTCTCAAGAAAAGCATAAGAAGGTTGTAGGAGACAGTTAGATCTCAAGGAAAGGGATTGGGTTCTTTTGAAGTTCGAGAAAGCTAGGCTCTGCAAGTTAAAGGGCAAGCAAAAGGTGTATGCAAAGTTATCTCCCAGATACTATTGATGGGATATCTCAAGGTGTATGCCCCAGGCACAACTTGGTTTCTATGTGTGTGTGCTAGAGGCACAGTTAGGTGCCCATAAGCACTGTTAGGTGGTGGTAGATGCCACATAGGATGATTGAGAGAATCTAGGAGCTGATTGAGGAGATGATTGTGGAGCTTGGTGGCTCATGTAAGAGGTGCCTACGTATGGACCTCACCTTTCTTCATTCCATAAGCAAGCAAGCATTCTCAATTCGTGTTCAGCTTCATGCATTCCTTTCAATTCTTCAACATGGTATCAGAGCACTATGATCCTCCTTCAGTCCACTTATGCCATGTCATCATCTTCTTCTTCTCCATCTTCTTCTTCTTCATCTTCACCATTTCTTCCCCAAACTTGTGAGAGCTTGTTCTCCCTCGTCTTTCCGCCATTCTCCAAATCCTCTGAGCTGTAGACTCCTCGTGTATGGGCAGACTTCCACGTCAGAGGAATTAGAGAATGCTGCCCACCAAACCGCGCAACAGTCATCTTCCTCCTGACGCCTTTTCTTAAAATGCGACTTGCTGGAGCAGCCATTCCAAATTTCCTCTGAGCCAAGCTTGCACAACAGTATGAGCTAGCTCTTGTCCAGATTTGAAGGGAAATGATCCACCAGGGAGGGAGAAACAGCAAAAAAACCAGTCGACTTTCAAGCTGCTGGCTATGGCGACGTGATGCGGCATTTCGCCTCTCCTCCTCAGTGGCTCTTCTCTGGTAAATCAGCTTTGTTTCTACCTAGAAAGCCCTCTTTTCTTTGCTTTGAAGAGTGAGATACAAGCCCTCCAAGTTCAGGCCTCTGTTTTGGACAGTTTTGACAATGTTGTGAGTTTGATGCTACATTAGATGCTACTTTAGCATTTCTGATGTTTTAAAGTGTTGAATAGCATCAGTACAACTGTGGCTACAACTTTCCTTTAAGTTGTTATACCTGGATTTGCTTGGAATACTTTCATTTAGCCACCACTATGAAGCATGCAAGTTGAAGCATCATTTCCATTATGATTTGTACTATGGAATTTGGTTACAAGTCTTTGCTACTCTAAATGCTTGTACTTTGAAGCTCTTCAACTCTTTCTAGCCTTGTAAGAGAGTAGACACTGCCCATTTTGGGTTAGACCCTCTCATGGCTACCTTCTTGAATATGGATAAGTTCAATGGTAAAGGCTGTCACACATGGCAGATGAAGGTTAAGTTTGCATTGATGAGGGAAAACCTCTGGGGGCTTGTCAAACATGATTCAACTTCTTCTTCAACAGCCTCTAATGCTGGAGAATCCTCAGCTCCTACACGCCCGGCACGAGATCCTGCTAGAGAGGAGAAAGCCTATGGCATCATTGCTCTTGGCTTAGGAGATGACTATATTCATCACATTTCTGATTTGGAGTCTCCTTCTGAAGCTTAGCAGAAGCTTGATATTATTTTTTGTGCTAGCTCTCACATCTCAAAATTGTCACTTAAGATTGCTTTCTTTAAATTGAAGATGGCTAGTGGCACTCCTTTGGCTGCCCATGTCAATCACATGCGGAGTCTCATGACTCAACTTGCTTCTATCAACTCTCCAATCACTACAGATGATGCAATGGCAGTGTTACTCAAAAGTATGCCTGAAGATTATGATCATGTTGTTACCACTTTGAAAAATCTTCCTAATCCTACTCTTGAAGGTCTTATTACTGCTCTTCAAGAAGAAGAAAGGCACATGGAACTCCGGAGAGGCAATGACACAACCTATGCCATAAAAATTCAAAAGGGCAAGTTTTCACCTTGCAAACATTGTGGGAAGACTAGTCACCTCTCAAAAGATTGCTTCAAGATCAATCCTTGCAAACATTGTGGCAAAAACAATCACCATGAAAAGTATTGTAAGGCCAAAAAGGAAGCAACTACAAAACCAGAGACTGCCAATCTACTTTCAGTTGATGTGCCTCCACAAGACGAGGCATCCTATGAAGATTATGCTTTTTGAGCCATCTCCATATATGCTCCAGATCTCTCTTTTTATGTTGAGTCAAGGTACTCAGCCTGGATAGTCCTCCAAAATGAATGAAATAAACTTTTGTGTGTTTTGTAAACACCTCTGGTCACCATATGATGTAGGCCATGTGTATGTGTTTTGCTCCATGGTACCTCCTGCAGACATTGTGTGCATGTACATGCAGGGGAGATAACCATTGGAAGGTCTTATGTATCCCTTTTGTTTACTTCACACCCTTGGGAACCCCTTGCTAGCATGAGAACCTAGCCATAGATTTATCCTTGACCACCATGAGATGGCATGAGAAACTATGAGACTAGATGTATCCTTGACATAGCCTGAGGCATTCCCTTGAGGGGGGGTATGATGGGATATCTCAAGGTGTATGCCCCAGGCACACCTTGGTTTCTATGTGTGTGTGCTAGAGGCACAGTTAGGTGCCCATAAGCACTGTTAGGTGGTGGTAGATGCCACATAGGATGATTGAGAGAATCTAGGAGCTGATTGAGGAGCTGATTGTGGAGCTTGGTGGCTCATGTAAGAGGTGCCTACATATGGACCTCACCTTTCTTCATTCCATAAGCAAGCAAGCATTCTCATTTCGTGTTCAGCTTCATGCTTTCCTTTTAGTTCTTCAACAACTATGGCCCTTTCAGAGTTACCGAAGAGATTAATGAGGTTGCATACAGGTTGGCACTGTCAGAGCATTGGAGGATTCACAATGCCTTTCATGTGAGATGCCTTTCATGTGAGTCTTCTTCTCCATTTGGCAGCCGGCAAGAATTGTGGTTCTCACTTGAAATGGTTGTCTTAGCCACTCCGTATCAGCAGTCAAATTCTAAGATAGGTTCATGAGTGCAAGAAGTAGGCTTCACCCAAGAGGCTTCAGGCGCATTTTCAGGACCCGCCGACAAAGGGCTGTCTTTTTGACACACTAGTGAAACCGACCGCCATGTGAGCAGCACCTTTCTACGGGAGCGACCTCTCAGCAGCAGAGTGGAGGAGATTTTGAGCAACTACAAGCGATTATGGACTCTAAGATGATTCGGAGTAAGCCCTCAGTCCCCCATCAGATAGTGCAAGGAGAGTTAGCCATGACACCTCTTCAGGTTGATGGCCTTTTCCAAACAATGACTTTCCTCCACAAAGTACGGGCCTTACCTCGCTGGAGATTACCGAGACTAGCACTAGAGTCATCCATACAGTTAGCAGAGAGTGGGGCCGACGCAATATGGTATGCACGTGTATCCGCATGGTTTTCCAGTCACGATATCTAAATGGACCGACTTTCCCCCTTCCAGGACAACATGGATGCACCACCCGAGTTGATCTCTCGAGATGAGATTAATCGTATTATACGGTTAGACCTCCTCCAGGCATACATTGGGGGGGGGGGGGGGGGGCGCAAGAGCTCCCTACCAAGGTCCAGTCCAATTCTATCATGATCACTTATCGAGATTATCAGAGGATGGACTCATCATCAGACACCAGTGTCTTAAGGACAAAGGAGTCTCACATGCTCTCAGGATTGTCATCGAACAGATACGAGTCTCAATACACCAGCTGGGGATTGAGGCAGGTAGAGCTACAAGCATACCTAGAGAACAATGAATCTGCAGGCTATGCACACTCGGTTGGAGATTGAGACAGAAGCAATTTTTAGGTGTTTGCCCAGCCTACGACGAGATCCGATGGCAATACCACTGCCTCTTTCGAGATGGACATGGCTTTGGTCCACTCTCACGATAATCAATTTTCGAGACCAGTTCTGCATTGGGCTCTATTTGATTGAGATGAGACGGCATAGAGATGCGCTACTATGACACATCAAACAACAACAGACAGGTACAGTACCGCAAGCCGTGGAGACAAACCGAGCGCAGCGACGTGTAGCAGACTTCTATGCTCTAACTCAGGACACAGTGACGAGGAGGAGGAGCAGCTAACCTACAAGCACTGCGGATCAATGGAGAGAGACAACATAATACGCACAGCCCATACGCAACACGAAGAGTGACTAGGGCACACACGATCAAGGTTCACCTATCTCCAGAGACGCCCAAGACGAGGAGTCACTCTAGACATAGCTAATCGGATACAGAGGTCAAGGAGACCATGCCTACCACCACAGCGCGAGACAGCTCAACAGACGCAGATCCGAGAGACATTTGTAGCCCACTGGAGAGCTACTACGGTGCCAAGTTTCGGTTTCTAATTCAGCTTCGAACTCTCAGCTCCCGTCTCCTTTTGTTTAAGCTTCTGAGTTTTGAGATCTATATCTGTAGCTTAGATTAGCATAGCACTCAGCAGTGGCCCTAGCACACCCTTTGCTTCATCCCTTTGAGGCTTGTATGAGTTTCCTTTTCTATTTGGTGTATTTTGTCCCATAGGCCCGTGAGGCGTCCCACGGACGTTAACCTCCTGATACAGATACTGTTGTTGCTGACGATATAGTCCTTATATCATCTTTAATGGAGGGGTTGCAGAGACATCTAGAGTCCTTAGAGGTGTTCTGCAGAGAGAGAGAGACCTGACAGGCAACCTGGGTAAGACCAAGGTTATGGTCAACACCTCACGAGCAGTGCTTCTCCGACTTAGCTTCACATATCGTGGCGAGCCAGAGGAGATAGTGCAGTCCTACATATATTTGGGAGCAGTCTTCACAGGACCCATTTTCACGATCACCCACGTAGCCCAGGCACGGCTCACACGGGGACGTAGTGCTTTGGCTCAATTAGAGCGACAGTGCTTCCAAGCGCATTTCTTGGATCCATTGACGAAGGGTTGGCTTTTCAACACACTGATACGACCGACTGCTATGTATGCAACACCCTTGTGGGGATGCGATCTTCTGAGGACAAATTGGAGGAGTTTTGAGCAAGTACAGGTTATGATGGGGTCCAAGATGATTCAATGTAAGCCCTCAGTCCCCCATGAGATAGTGCAGGCAGAGTTCACCATGACACCTCTTCAAGTTGATGCCATCTTTCAGACAATGAATTTCATCCACAGAGTCTAGGACTTACCTCACTGGAGACTTCCAAGGCTGGACCTGGAGTCATCCACACGACTAGCACAGAGCAAGGCTGACACATGGCATGTACCCATATCTGCATGGCTTGCCAAGCACAATATCCACATGGATAGGCTTTTACATTTTCAATACAACATGGAGACGCCTCTTGAGTCGATCCCACGAGATGAGATCAACCGTCTTATACGGTTACACCTCCTCCACCTTCATACATCTCTGACTTTGTGGGGGGGGGGGGGGGGGGGGGGCACCAGGAGCTCCCCACCTACTTCTTGAGAGTATCGGAGGAGGGATTCATCATCAGACCCCAATATCTTGAGGACAGAGGAGTCTCCCATGCACTGAGGATTGCCATTGGTTAGATACGGGTTTCATCCCATCAGTTGAGGATTGAGTCAGGGAGAGCCACAGGTATACTCAAAAACCAACGAGTCTGCACGCTATGTACGCTAGGGGCAGTTGAGACAGAGCAGCATTTTCTTTGTGTTTTACCAGCCTATTATGAGATCCGCGTATGTTACCAGAGGGGAGTGGCTTCGGCCCCCTGTTACAACTGATCCATTTCCATGACCAAGTCTACATTGGGCTCCATCTGATGGAGATGCTCAGACACAGGAAGACACTACTGCGACAAATCAGAGAGCAGCAGGGATGGCCAGGCCACAGGACACAAAGGCTAACAGGGCACAGCAGCGCGTCACAAACTTCTATACATTTGAGTCAACACCTATACACAGTGGAGTTGAGGAGTAGGAGCCAGCCGACATGAGGGCAGTCTGGATTGGCAGCCGACACAGTACCACCTTGAGAGGGACACAGAGACCTCACGCGAGATAGAGAGTGCCCAAAGTACATTCTATACAAGTCCAGCCTACCACAACATTCCTTAGGGGTGATCGACAGAGACGAGGGATCACTCTGGACTTAGCCCAAAGAGTTTAGAGATCGCGGAGACCATGTCTCCCACCATCGCAGCGCGAGACAGCCCAACAGATGTAGATACAGGATATCTTCACAGCTCATCAAAGAGCCATCACTGTACCGGGCTTTGGATTCTGAGTCCCATCTTCGATACTGACTTGTCTCAATGTGTATTTGGATATTATGATTATGATTATGATTATGACTTTGCTAGCATAGATTAGCATTCAGCAGGGCCCCTAAGCAGGGGCCCTAGCGCGCCCTTTGCTTCAGCCCACTAAGGCTTGTATGAGTTCGCTTTTTCTGCATGCTTTGTCCCATAGTCCCGCGAGGCCTCTCGCGGACGTTAATGCATCTCTCTCTCTCTCTCTCTCTCTCTCTCACACACACACACACACACAAAGCATTTGGCACAAACCCATGTGGTGGAGTGGAGGAGGAGGAGCTTGAGAGGGGGAGAGTAGTGGAAGAGAGCAAGAGAGTGAGAGTGAGAGAGAGTGACAAACTAGTGCGGGTGTGAAGAGAGAGTGAGCCACACCACAAACTCACTTATGTTTTATTAGGATTAGGTTTACCCTATGACTGTCTTAGGACAGTCATAGGTGTCCTATCTTTTAAAGAAGGGTTGGCAATGTGCCTTTACCCCAACAACCTCCCACCTAAAGGCCAATGTGCCTAAAGGGGAGAAAAGAATAAAAATTACAGCAATATACAGTTACTGTATACAAGACCATAAAATAAGAATGGTCTCATCCTAATCCCATGATGTGGCGGCAATGTGCAAATCGCTCTGTAGGCAAGCTCTTAGTGAGCAAATCTGCAGGATTATCATCAGTATGCACTTTCACAAGCTCAAGTCGCTTGTCTTCCAGTACCTCCCTGATGAAATGATATTTCACTTCTATGTGCTTGGTCTTCTGATGAAAGACCGGATTCTTTGCCAACATGATACCACTCTGACTATCACAATGCAAAACTGGCATATCTCCTGTAATGCCCAAATCTCCCACCAGCCGAGTAAGCCATATTGCTTCCTTGCAAGCCTCAGTGGCTGCAACATATTCAGCTTCTGTGGTTGACAGTGCAACGCATTTCTGCAACCGAGACACCCATGATATAGCACCTCCTGCAAATGTGAAAATATAACCGGTAGTAGACTTCCGGTTGTCCGCATTCCCTGCACAGTTTGAATCTGTAAAACCATGCACCAATGCATCCTGCCTACCATAGCATATGCACAAGTCTTTGGTACCCTTGCGATACCTCAAGACACCTTTCACTGCTTCCCAATGCCGCTTGCCTGGATTTGCCATATACCTGCTGATGACTCCCACCGCAAAAGCAATATCCGGACGAGTGGCAACCATGGCATACATCAAAGATCCAACTGCATATGCATACGGAACCTTGGCCATTTCAGCCTTATCATCATCTGATCTGGGGCTGGGTGATCTGGGGCTGTCCTTACTGCTGAGTTTTAAATGTGGAGGCAACGGTGTACTAATGGACTTCCCCCCCTCCATTTTAAACCTCTGTAGTACTTTGTCAATATACTCTTTCTGTGACAGAAACAAAAGTGCCTTGGACCTGTCACGAGTAATACGCATGCCAAGAATATGATTTGCATCACCCAAGTCTTTCATGTCAAAAGACTTATGCAGTTGTTTCTTCAAAGCACTAATCTCATGCTGAGATTTACTGGCAATAAGCATGTCATCCACATATAGAATGAGTAGCATCACACTGCCATCCTTTGCCCGTTTGGTGTACAAGCAATGATCGGTCTCACACCGATGATACCCTTGGGACTGCATGAAGGCATCAAACTTCTTGTACCATTCCCTTGGCGCCTGCTTGAGTCCATACAAGCTCCTCTTGAGCTTACACACAAGCTGTTCTTTCCCTTTAACAGCATATCCCTCTGGCTGACTCATATAGATCTCATCATGTAGATCTCCGTGAAGAAAAGCAGTCTTCACATCCATCTGACATAAATCCATGTCATCATGAGCAACAAGAGCTAACACTGCTCTCAAAGTAGTCATCTTGACTACCGGGGAAAAAATCTCATCAAAATCAATGCCCTTCTCCTGCTTAAATCCCTTGGCAACCAATCTGGCCTTATACCGAGGTAAAGCATTTGAATCCACTTTGACTTTGTAAACCCACTTGCATGGCAAAACCTTTCTGCCCGTAGGTAGCTGCACCAAGTCCCATGTATCATTCTGAAGTAGGGAGTCCATTTCTGACTGCATGGCTTTCTCCCACTTCTTTTTCTCTGCTCTTCCCATAGCTTCCTTGAAGCTGGAAGGCTCACCACAATCTGTCAGCATGATAAAATCAGCCACATTATTGGCTCCTGGAACAAACCTGGCAGGAGGCCGTTGTGCACGGGTGCTCCTAACAAAATGTTCCGGATTAGGCTGCTGTCCAGCCTGTTCTTCATGCATGACGGGTGGCTGTACCACCATATCTGGCTGTACTACAGCCCCATCTGTTGGCACATCCAGTGGTGCATCACTGGCAAAATTATCTGGCTGATTTTCAGCCTGTATACCCTCCGGAACAGGGTGATCTGCAGCAGGCTGCTGCTGCATATAAATGGGCATTCTTTGCTGTCCAACATCATCATAAATAACCCTCCTGTATTCCACAGGTTGCACGGGTTCCTTGTGTACACTATCTTCTTTAAAGATGACATCATTGCTGCGTATAATCTTCCGTTTAACGGGATCCCATAACCTATACCCCATTTCACCTTCGTCACCATAACCCATAAAGATGCATCTGATAGACTTTGGATCCAGTTTGGTGCGTAGTTCTTTGCGTACATGAGCAAAGCACTCGCAGCCAAATACACGTAAGTGCTTATATGAGGGTGGCTTGCCAGACCACACCTCCTCTGGCACTTTCAACTCCAAAGCCTTGTTTGGCGACCTGTTAATAATGTGAACTGCTGTTTGCACGGCTTCTGCCCAAAAGCCATGGGGTAATGCAGCATAAGACAACATACATCGAACCTTCTCCTGAATAGTTCGATTCATCCGCTCACTTGCACCATTTTGAGATGCATTATGAGGGGCTGTGAGTTCCTGTTTGATGCCCTTAGCTTGGCAAAACTGCACAAAAGCATGTGACACATACTCACCCCCATTATCGGATCTGAGGCATTTCAGCCTACGACCTCTGTCCGATTCTCAACTTGAGCGACAAACTTCTTGAAAGCATCTAAGGCATCTCCCTTATGCTTCAAGAAATAGACCCACACCTTTCGTGTGGCATCATCAATGAAAGTAATAAAATATTTTGCACCCCCTAGTGATAACTGTGGCATTTCACACAAATCAGTGTGCACTAGATCAAGTGGTGCTCTATTCTGGGGAGTTCTCCTCTTATGAGGAGTGACAAAGTGCTTGCCAAATATACAATGATCACAAGTAGGCAAATCTGAAAAAGAGAGAGGCGGCAGGTAACCCAATCGTGACAGTTCTTGCATTCCTTTAACAGACATGTGTCCCAACCGGCTATGCCACAATGAAACCTTTGGCAGCTCGGTTATGGCAACAACATGATTACCCACACTGGAAACATAAAGAGGGTACAAGGTATCACTTTTAAAACCCTCAGCCACTACAGTCTGGCCATCAGTAATCACCCATTTGGAATCCCCAAATGTGGTGTGGTAACCACTGTCATCTAATAAGCCAGTGCTAATCAGATTTTTCTTGATTTGCGGCACATGGCGAACACCATCAAGCATAAATGACTGTCCATCAGGAAATACTATCTATATACTGCCAATCCCTGCAATCTGACATGCATAGTTGTTCCCAAGATGAACAACTCCATGAGTACCTGTGTAGGAAGTAAACCACTCCCTATGAGGAGTAACATGAAAAGAGGCACCTGAATCCAAGAGCCAGGTGTGCATGTCATGGCCATCAATAACCAAAGCATGTGCTATTACAGCAGAAGAGCATAAAACATCATGTATGTCACTGTCACTGTCCTCTGCTGCAACATTCACTGCATCCAAGTCATCTGCCTTGGCCTTGCATTTGCCTTTGCTTGCATTTCCTGCATCCTTTGTTTCAGCCTTCTTGGCTTTCTGATCCCGTATGAACTTGAAGCACTTAGACTTCACATGTCCCTTCTTGCCACAATAAAAGCATTCAATGTCCTTTTTGCCACGGGACTGACTGCGGGATTTGGACTTACTAGCAGATCTCCCCTTCTGCTGAGTCCTGCCTCTGTCCTGTACCTGCAAAGCATTTGAAGACTTGCTGCCCGCATTATTCTTCCTGCTCATCTCCTCCATAAGGAGAGAGCTCTCTACATCAGCATAAATAAGAGTGGCATTCGAGTTTGACAGGGTGGTCTTGAAAGTGTCCCAACTCTCAGGGAGGGTACACAGCAAGAAAGTAGCCTTGAACTCCTCATCAAGGTTCAACCCCTGTGCAATCAGCTGTGTAAAGATAGCATTGAACTCACTCAAGTGTGAGGTCATAGCTGTACCTTCCTTCATGCGAAGATCAACCAGCTTCTTCAGCCAATAAACCTTACTGGCTGAGCTCTTTTGGGCATATAATTCTTCTAGTCTTTGCCATAGACCATAAGAGGTCTTTTCAGCCTGTACATTGAACACAAGAGTGTCTGAAATAGTGAGCATGATAGCTGCCCTCGCGGACAAATCAAGCTCTTCCCAGTCATCAGCTGCCATATCAGATGGCTTGACACCCTTCACCCTTATGGGCTTAGCAATCTTCTTTAACAGAAGTACATTCAAGCACTGTTCTGCCCATAATGCATAGTTGTGTGCTCCTTCCAGTTTCTTTATGTTCAGAATTGAAGAATCACCTCCCCCTGATGCCATATCAGATGAGGAAAGTACCTGACTCCCTGGAAGTAAAAAAGCTGAATAAAAGTTCTGATTTCTCAGAAAAAGCCTGCTCTATTCTAGAGCCAGAAGCACTCTCAATGGTGCTGTTTTTTACTGTCAGTAAAATCTGCAGCAAAACAGTAAATGTCCCTGCAACTACTGTACCTTCTGACAAACTGTTCTGAGCTCAGAGAGGCATAAAAAACAGTAATTTCAGACTGCTGCTGCTGCTCAACAAGTGCTTAACAGTGCACAATCATCTGACAAAACCACCAACACTGCTGTAAACACTGCTGTACTGACTGTACTGATCACTTCTCCCACCTCAGATGAGGTATTGCACTGAGTTAAATTGCAGAAACCACTTGACTAACACCCCAAAAAAAAACAGTAAATGATCCTTCAGCCTGTCACAAAACCTGCAACAGTAAATGGGATAAATCCCAAGCAATCACCCTTATACCAAGGGGAGAAAATGCATCTGAAGATCCCTGTCGGTAACCCAAGTGCTATCAAACAAAGTCTGGGCAAAAGCCCCTTGATCTGACACCTGAATCAAGTGGAGAACACCTCAACACTGAGGTAGCATGCAATATGAAATCTCTCTGACACTTGTACCTGACAATGTGCAATGCATAGACTGTCCCTGTGTACTCAGTAACAACACAAATCACAAAGTACAGACACCAAGAAGAAAATCTTTTGAGCACTGTCAACGATGGGCAGTTAGGGACCGAGTAAACTCGATGCGCCCTGACCAAGCGTGGCTCAACTGAGATTTTCAGAGTGTGTACAAAGAATGTGACCTGCAACAAATGTCACCAAATGCACTGCGGAAATAAAGCAAATGTGTGCTCCCTGGCTACACACTGCCTCAAGGCATATACTGCAAACACATCCAGGCAAAAGCCCTTTGAAATGGTCACCCAAAACTGAGAATTGCACTCAGTAAATGCATAGAAGCTTCTGTAAAACAAGCATCTGACCTTCCTGAATGACAAGTAACTGCACAAACACCACCACTGTGGCATAAGTCACCTCAAGCGTGAGTGACACGAGAGTACCTGATGTACCTCAACAAATGCACAGTATACTACTAGAATGCTTCAGAAATGTATCAGAAATACTTCATGTACTGCGCGCACATGCACAAAACAGAGTGCTTCAGCACTATTCCTCTTCCAATCAAAAAATCTGCTGTACTTTTTAGTACCTGCAAAGTACCTGTTGTACTTCTGTCCCTGCAGAGTACCTGTGTACTACTGGTGCCTGTAGCAGGCACGCTTCCCCCAAAAAAAAGAGTCGAGTCTTTGCAGCAAAAAAAAATCCTACTGTACTTTTCTGTATCTGCAGGTGAGGCGTCCGTACAGTTGTACGACAGTCCGTACGACTGTACGGACAGTCCGTACGGCTGCCTCGAAGCAGCTGTGCAGCGCCGCCCTTGGAGTAGCGCGACGCCCGAAAAGCCAGCTGCTGTACAGCTATAGCAGCTGCTGTGCAGCTGCCTGATGCAGCTCCGCCCTGAAGCTGCGAAATGCGCCACCTGTGCCGCCGCCCTGAAGCTGCCCACGAAATGCGCCGCCCTAGCTGCGAAATGTGCCGCCCTAGCAGCCTGCGAAAAGGAAAACGCCCCGCTGTACCGTCGACCTGTCTAGATCTGTCTGTACGTCCGTACGGAACGGATGAGGTAGGCAGATGAGGCTAGGGAGAGGAGGTGTGGCTAGGGAGAGGCTCTGATACCAGTTGAGAGGGGGCGAGTAGTGGAAGAGAGCAAGAGAGTGAGAGTGAGAGAGAGTGACACACTAGTGCGGGTGTGAAGAGAGAGTGAGCCACACCACAAACTCACTTATGTTTTATTAGGATTAGGTTTACCCTATGACTGTCTTAGGACAGTCATAGGTGTCCTATCTTTTAAAGAAGGGTTGGCAATGTGCCTTTACCCCAACAGAGCTAGCTGACATGAGGGCATTATGGATCAGCGCGGAGAGACGGCAATGCTACTGTGCGAGGGACGCGGAGACCACACGCGACACAAAGAGTAACTAAAGCACATGATCCAGGTCCGGTCTATCTCAGCTCTTCTCAGTGGAGACCGCCAGAGACAAGGCGACACTCTCAACATATCCCATGAGATACAAAGGTCGAGCAGACCACGTCCTCCGCCACATCGAGAGACAACTCAACAGACGCAGATTTGAGATATCTTTGCAGCCCACTAGAGAGCCATCACGGTGTCAAGTTTTTGACTTCAGTTTTCAGTTTTGTTTTTTAGCTCTTTAGCTCTTTAGCTTAGCATAGCACTTAGCAAAGGCCCTAGAGCGCCCTTTGCTTCAACCCATTGAGGCTTGTAAGAGTTTCATTTTTCTGGTGTACTTTCTCCCATAGGCTCATGAGGCCTCTCGAGGACGTTAATCTCTCTCTCTCTCTCTCCCTTTGACACAGACCCGCATGTTAGAAGACTTCAAGAGATGCAAATCCTAGGAGACATGATTTCTCGAGTGACGAGTCTAAATGAATTAGTCAAAGGGAAAGTACATGCCCTTGAAGGCTTATCAGATTGGATTGAGAGCACAATCAGACTGAAGCAAAGATGTTCCTCTCACCAACACTCTTTGGGCTCTTTATTGATGAGATCACCACCTTCATTGATGGCCAAGGAGGTGAGGGATAGGGGCTTGCTGATTTGATGATATGGGATACTACTGTATGTAGACGACATAGTCGTCATATCCACTTCAGCAGTAGGCCTACAAAGACACCTAGAGGCCCTAGAGGTGTTTTGCACGGGGGAGAGATTTGAAAGTCAACCTTGGTCTTGCCAAGGTCACGAGCTTCATCAACACAGCTTCACTTGTCGAGGGGAGCCGGTGAAGATCATGAAGTCATACAGTTATCTCAAGGAAATCTTCACAGGAGTAGCTTTTCACGATGATTCATGCAACCGTTAGAGTAAAACAATGCAAACGACAGGCCCCTAAATCCCGTATGGAAAAGGGGTATGTAGCCCAAGAATTCACACAGTGGTATGCTTGGAGTCCAAACTTCTTTACTTAATGTGCACTTAGCAAGTAAACGGACAATGCATGAGAGAAATGTGGAACCAACGACACTTTTTTTAGCCCATTACACACCATTTAGGAATCCCTACCACTCGTTAATTTGCACCCCCATGTGGGTCCCTTTTCACACTAATTCGCTCATAAATTTCCACCGTGACCTCCAATTCACGATCTGTTTGCACCGACACATTTCCCCATTCATGTGGGACAATCCTAGTCACATTATTAACACGAGGGTCCCTACTACACTAACGCATCTCCAGCCCCCTTAACACACATACATCACCACCCGGAGTGCGGAGGAGGTACGCGATCCACATCTCAACAATTTTGTATGCAAGTACGCTTCTGCCAACATCTCCGACCACCCTCTGCCTTCCATCCAAGATGGACACAATGCGTCCAGTGTGTCACGCTCTAGTAGCAAAGTGCTATCTAGATGTAAACCCTTGTATATATGTGTGGGGGTCGTGGTGCTGCTGCTTTGGTAGACAGCCTAGGATGAAGACTCTTCTGAGCTCTTTGTCAGCCTATTGCTTTGCAGCTCAAGTCCTCCTGGATGAAGCCCAAATCCTGGCTGAGCTGCTGCTCCAATCTGCTCTTCAAGTGGATAAGTGATGAGCCCCAAAGGCTCTCCTTTTTATATCCAAATCAACTGACTCGTCAGGACCAAATTGGCCGACCCATAAGCAGACTTTCCACTCTGTAATACCCGACTGCTGGTCTGTAATCCAGCCCAGTATGCAGCCCCGCCTGGCCATGTGGCAGCTAGCCACTGGCCCAGGCAGATCTGCCCTTTTCTGGTGCATGTTCAAGGCCTTCTCCTACACAAGAGCCTCTGCCAATCAGTCACTATTTTCCTCCTGGAACATCTTTCTGGCCCTGCTGCAGCCTTGGATCCACTGCTCCAGACACCTGCAGCCACCATACAGATCCACATGTAAACTAGCCTGTTCCTGGTCACCCCGTGCTGCCATCTCATGCTTCATCTGCTCCAGACAGTCCATGCAGACAGGGAGATACAGCTCAGGTCTGTTCCAGTCCAAATCCCTGGCTGTACATGTCCAGAGCACCTTCCATGTGCTGCCATGTGTCATCGGAGCACTTGCTGACAGGGTTCCATGCACTGTGGCTGCTCCATTTCATCTCCAAGCTTTACCATGCAGTCTGTGTGCTGCCCATGTGGTAGCCCCCTTTCTTGTATTTTCTTTGTATGTTTGCTGCCCAGATGACAGCCAATTTGTTGTCCATGTGGCAGCCCCATCCTATCCTGTTCCGCACACTCCTCATATGGGGGTTACAAATGGGGAGGTGACCATCTAATCCAAGAGCAGCCAGAGCAGGGCTGAAACGAGCCTCATCTATGTTGGGGAAATCCAATATTCCTTTTGATAATCAATCTAGTGTAGCCTTGCATTTGAAACTTGTAAAATCTATTCAATCTTACACAAATTCAACTTCCTTCATAAACGGAAACTCAAATGTGACAAATGCACCAAAAATAGACAACTCCAAAGAAAGTACAATATGATGCAAAAGATTCGCCTAATTCAACAAGAATCTAATACTATGCTAATAAAAGTACTAGAAATAGTCACCGAGATACCAAGTTTTGTCCGAAAACTATCAATCCTTGCTTTGGCATCATTAATGCAAATCAAATTGGATAGCAAATGTGTTTGTGAAAATTATACTCGAGACTGAAAATCGCAATCCCATCTCTTGATTGGCTTACTTGAAATTTCATGTTTAGAAACTTCTTCGAATGGAGGAATGGGATAAATATAAAAACCCATACCTTTTACAGCACTTCAACTAGCAAGGACCACCTCTCCCTGAAGGGAGTTTCCTGGTGCAGAAATAATACAACATATGGGATATATGGCAATGCAAAGAGCTGAAAAAAGCAAGCATGCAAACAACAAGCTAAGATGGATATGAAAGTCCTTATAAAATTTCAACGATCTGGCTGGGCTCATTCTAGTCACGATTCACGCAAAAGGCAGAAAGGGTCTCTACACACAAAAGCTCCAAGCTCCACATACATCCATGCTTCTTTAACAACAAAGATCATACGGCCATTGTAAAAATATTAAGTCTAGACTGTATCAGACCGTCATTAGATACAGCAACTATCATCTGAAGATTCATTAGATTCTTTCCATAAGAGGAGAGAAAAAAAGTCAAGATATCAGTATAATCAACTCACGAAGGTTTTTTAGTGCTAAACTGCCAAACAGGTATATCCAAAGCACACCTGGTTGCAGGACATTACAAACATGCATAAAAAAAGATTGGATAAGTGATGTTATTGTGTTCAAGCAACTCATCAAGGTACCATTCTGAAGTATACCAGAACCAATAGATTATGTGCAAAATGTGCTTTATCTCCAGATTCAAAGACTGCACGTTCGAGACACATTACGAAAGCCTTAAAGCATAGTTTGAAACTTTTGGAGATGTACCTGGAATGTCAATATTGTTTGGAGAATTCCCTCAGTGTTAGGCTTTGCTTCAGTTATGGACGACTCATTTGTTTCCATCAAGTCTTTAGAGTAACTGCAAAAAGGAAGTGCAAAGCTGTAAAAATAACCAGGCATACCACATGAAGAACAAAAGCTAAAGCTGGATTAAAGAGACAACATGCATCACAAATGATGAAAAGATTTCAGGCACCAAGCCACCAAGAAAGTTACCATGTTTTCTAGACTTACAAGGGGTGCATGCACGTACGTGTTATGGACCTCACAATGCCGCTCCATTTGGATGCCTCACAATGCTGCTTTACATGCATACCTTCATAAGACTAGAATATATGGAAAGTTGCAAATTGAGGACTTTTTTGAAACGAAGGGAACAAACAAGAGAACAATGAAGGGAAAAGAAGGGGAACGGGGGCCGTGGATAAAGCGGGGGGGGTGTTTTGATGATGGTAAAAGAGAAAGAGAGAGACATTTATTAAGATATACAGTGATAAGACAAAAAAAGCAATAAAATACTAGCACTATGAATAATGTAGGGAGACACATAGGTGCACATAGTTCGCTATGGCTCCAAAGACATCTTTTCCCAAAAAAATAATATTTGACTATGAAATAAAATGTTTGTAGGAACTTCCTATGGGAAGTGATGAAAACGCAATATGGATGCACTCCAGAGTAATGTACCCATGTGTGACGGGGTCGATGGTTGAATGTCAAATGTAGAAGTCTTTTGTGTTTTTTTTACGTGTGGTAAATGGTCTTCTGTGCATGGAATGTTGTCATGTCAATATCTGTGTTACATCCAATGTGGTAAATGTGTGGGCATGCATCAAAATACCTTGTTTTGAAGGATGGTTGTGTGCTAGTGAAATGTGACCCCAATTGTGTGAGCCATGGTCTTGGTGCAATGTTTTTTGAGGCAAGGTAGAAGAGTGGTAAAAGGAGGCAATGACATGGAAAATTTACGTAGAGAGGTGGCTTGCATGAGGAAGCTACGATTTTACGTGGAGCCAATGCTGCAATACGTGGGGACTTGGCTCATTACGTGGGTGGCATGAAGGATTTTCCAAAAGGAGTTGACGCTGCGTTATAGAGGGGGGGCGCAGATTGTAGAGAAGGAAAGAGAGGCTTTCCAGAAAGCAGGAGAGAAGGTGACGACTCTGGGTTTTTTGAGAAAAGAAGGAGGTGTGCGCTGATTGCACATCGCTGGTGGTCTACGCTGCCTTCTGCGCTGATTGTGAGAGAGAGCTTTGCTTGTTTGAGGCGCTCGTACAAAGCTTGCCCCCCCCTTCGCTGGAATTCTATCGTTGGAATTTGAAGAGCTACTAATCGCTTGTTCTTGAGGTGAACGAGAATTTGAGGAGCAGATGCCAAAGGATTGCGCAGGAAACTGCTCATACACTGAGGAGAGATTGCTACGTACGTGAAGACAACGCTGATTGGGAAGTTGCCCATACATGTGGACAAGGAAGGGTGAGGACCTGTTCGACTGAAGTCTGGAGGATCTTGGATGATCTGCAGGAGTTGTGGCTCATTCCTATCGCTTGTGGTACCACATATGTGCGTTATTCCTGTCTGACTGAGTCTTGTTCATCGTGTCACTTGTGCCATCTCGGTTGAGAGTCTTCCTGGTGTCTTTGTGCTTGTTTGTGGCCTGTTGAGGGTATCATCTCAAGTCATTGTGGTCCGGGTACATGCTCTGGGCGTTGTGCATTTGCTCTATTTCTAGTGGAGCCCATATTGCTAGTCAAATCCCATAGGGAGTCCCGACCTCATCTACAAAGCTAATTGAATTATAGTGATTTGCTGGTTGTTTTTTCTCTCCTTTTGCTTTCATGAATGTTACTCTTGGCTGTCTGAGGCATGACCATGCATGCTGAACTGGTAAACATTTCCATGGAATGAAAAAGAGTTGCTTCACACTCGTCCTGTCTTCAGTTGCATAGGCTCTTTACTAGGTTCCCTACCACTTTTCTTTCATCATCAGTTTTGGCAATCCTGCTGGGGACCCTTGTGTGTCTTGAATTGGGATGTGTGTACCCATAACAAGGACGCCCAGAAGTGTGGAGAGCAATATCTGAGGACGAAGCCTCGCATGCGGGTGATTATTTGCGAGGAATGTAAAAAGTGTGGTCATCGGAGCAAAGATTGCATTGATTACAGGGTTCGTGTGATTCGTCTTCGAGCTATAATCCAAAGAGTCCTCAAGAAAGATGTTCAAAAGAAAAAGATGCAGAGTTAGATGCAAGCTTGGCACTGAAGGATGAAGATTCTGTGAGGGACTACTGTGTACAAGAGATAAGCAAGAACCGGAAGGTATGGCTCATGAATTTCCCCGCTTCTATGGGTTGCCACATGAGGACCCTGAAAAGTTTATTGAAAATCTGGAGTTTACAGCTCTGATCAAAGATAGGAATGCACCAACAGTGTTACTTCAGATATTGACCTTTTATCTAGTAGGAGAGTCTCATGTTTGGCTGCAAGAATTTATAGCTGGTTTACATACTGAAGACGGGGCACTAAGGGCTCCGAATTATGCCGAGGTGAGGGCTGCCTTTGTGGCACAGTTTGCATGCAACCAAGATTCTAATAAAATGTGGAGGGAGCTGTGTAGCTTGCAGCAGCATCCTAACCAGACTATGGACGAGTATCTGAGTAGATTTACTGTGTTGTGGAATAAGTGGCAAACAGCCTTGCTGCCAGAGGTTCCACCCCGAGTGATCAAGAAGGATCATTTTGTCTCAAGATTGAAGCCCGAATTAAGGATAAAGATTGAGTGCAAGGAGTTGCCCACTTGTGAGGATGTTGTGAGGAAGGCCAGGGAAAAGGAAAGAAAACAAAGGAGGCTGGTTGAGTTAAGTAATGAAATGCCTGTGGTGCAGCCTAGACCTCAAGTCACCTTTGTTGTGAAGGATGATCCATCTAAGGCAAAGTCTAAAAAAGAGGAATCCTTCAAAGAAGAACTCCAAGAGAT
This sequence comes from Dipteris shenzhenensis, assembly GCF_047967505.1. Lineage (NCBI taxonomy): Eukaryota > Viridiplantae > Streptophyta > Polypodiopsida > Gleicheniales > Dipteridaceae > Dipteris > Dipteris shenzhenensis. The sequence continues at coordinate 29,785,225 of NC_141601.1, read as the reverse complement.
GTCAGAGTTTATGAAAAACCTCAATCTCAACTTGATGAGTGGTAGAGGACGAGGAAGAACCTCCAATGGGAGAGGAGCAGGAGGGCTGCCTCCTCTTGGTGCTCCATACCCTTGGCAAGCAAGCCATGGACGTGGGAGTTATGTGCCTAATGTACAGTGCTACAACTGTGGAGAATGGGGGCATTACAGTACTCATTGTCACAAGCCTCCTCGGGTGGGTGGAGAAATGTATTCTTTGCCGGCTGGATTAAACAACCAGGCTAATGATCATAGTGTGGAGGTGAAGGACGCAAGCCAGCCAAGTAATAGTGGAGTCGTGAAGGCTACAGCTGAGGAAAAAGGCAAAGGGAAGGTGGTAAGCCTGCTTGGGTTAGAAGAGGATGAGGTGACAGCCATGCCATTGGGGAAAAGAGACCGTGAAGATGAAGCAAGCACAAGTACAAAGAAAGAAGAACCTGCTGAGAAGAGGGGGTTACTTACCATAGGAAGAGGATTAAACGGGTCAAGAAGCCTAGAAGAAAATTCAAGACTCTAGACTATCCGATTGGGAAGGAGCAAGGGGAATATGATTTGGTAGAGGATCTTTCCAAGCGGAAGCCTGACATCACATTTGGTCAGATGATCAGCCTGTGTCCCAAGTTGAAGAAAGAATGGAGAAAAGCAGTAAACCCTCGTAAGTGGAGCCCTCAGAAGGAAACAATCAAACTAATGTCAGTTTCTGAGCTTCCAGATATCTTGCCTTCAGTAGAAGCCTGGCACAAAGGAGTGGGACTTGGTGAGGCTTATGTCGACGGTGGAGCTCCAATCTGTGTAGTCACACAGTCATGTGTGGAGAAATTGGGCTTAAAGATTCATCTCCTTCAAGGTTCCGCATCCGAACGGCGAATCATGCTAGGGTTAAGACCTTGGGAATTGTGGCTGGAATGGAGATTGAAGCATTCAAGGTTCATTGCAAGGTAGATTGCTATGTCATGCCGGCTGGTCTGGGAGCTTATCCTCTCATTTTGGGAAGACCTTGGTTACGGAAGGTAGAAGCAATACAGAATTGGGGAAACGGAGTGATTACAGTGCATAGTTCTAAGGGACAGAGGATGCGGCTTGATATTATTAGTCATGCTGAAGTTTTTGATCCTGAAAAAGGGGCAGAGGTGGACAGTGAAAGTGATACTGACAGTGAAGAGGAGAGCAGCCTTACTTCAGACAGTGATGATGCTAATGTAGCCTTTATAGGAAGGATGGAAAATCTGCAAGTGGATCTCACAACTGAACTCAGTGCACAAGAAGAGGATAGAAGTGAGGTAATGGAGAGATTCATGCAGCCCACGATTGCTCATGAGCCTATACAAGAACTGATTCAGCATACAATAAATCCAGATCTTACTCCTGGAGAGAAAGAAGAATATTATAGGATATTTCACAAGTACCCCAAATTGTTCATCACCTCGTATGAAGAAATTAGGGGATTCCAGGGGAAGCCACTAAGAATTGAGTTAAAAGAGAATGCTAAGTCAGTATGTCAGAAAATGAGGAGATTAAGCCCAGAACAAACAGAAGTGTTGAGAGCAAAGATAGTGGAGTTGTTGAGAGCTGATATTATAATGCCAGTGACGCATTCGGATTGGGCCAGCCCTGTGGTGATTGTTCCAAAAAAAAAAGGGGAATGGAGAGTATGTGTGGACTATAAACCTTTGAATGCTGCTACCAAGAGTAATCACTATCCTCTGCCATATATGGATGACATATTAGATAGGGTAGCCGGCCATGAGATGTATAGTCTTTGTGATGGTTACTCGGGTTACTTCCAGATTGCTATAGAGCTAGAAGATCGACTAAAGACCACCTTCATCACTCCGTGGGGGTGCTCCTGTTACAAGCGGATGCCCTTTGGTGAAAACGTCTCGCTGGATCTCAACCTTCCCGCTTGTGTAATCTTATGACAGCTCATAAATTACAGCAAGGAAACACTCTCAAATGCTCTCCCTCTCTCTCCCTCTCTCTACAGATACACTAGGGCCCAAGACAACAGTCAGGCTGGACCCCCCCGAAGGTTTTTATCAGAGAGAAAAGAACTTAGTACAAGAGTTCAGCGTAGAGCTGTTCATACATATCCCAAAAACGTGAAAATGAATCATTACATAAGCTCTTAGGCTCCCTTTCTTGGCAACAAGCCACTTGTCAAATTCTACTTTACTTTCTAATTACATGCCACTAAGGGCAACTCTAGAGTCTTCAAAGCACTTGGTCACGCGAACCGCCTCCTAGGCTCTTATTAGGCTTCATTGCGCTTAGGAAAAACAACTCTTCCTAGTACCTGCAACAATTAATTAAAGTGCACCACCATGGCACCCATTAATTGTTAGCGCTTTGCATGCAAATAACACACTCTAGACTAATTCTAGTCACGGTGGGCGTCCCCACTGAACACATGTGCACACATAACAAACATAAAAATATATATTTATTCTCTGGTCGACCAAAGTCAATGCTCTTGATCATAATTAAGGAGCTTTGACCAAGGGTCGAGGCGCCTTGATTATAGTCAAGTCTCTCCAACCGAAGTTGGCACATCTTGGTTAACCGTAGTTAACCCTCTTGGCACATGCCAAGTCTCGTTGACCGAAGTCAACACTCTCTGACCGTAGTCAGCTCTGTAGTTCTCTAGTTAACCACAGTTAACCCTCTTGGTAATAAACCAAGTCTTCTTGACCGAAGTCAGGCTTACTTGACCAGAGTCAAGTATCTTTGACCGTAGTCAATTCCCTGACCATTAAAAGAACTCTTTGACCATAATTAATACATATGAAAACTCTTTAATTATGATCAAATAAATGGTCAATTGTACTTTGACTTACGATATTTACATGATGGTGACATCTCCTCGGCTTCTATTCACTTGACCTCAACTGAAAAGCTTCCTTGTAAACATCCAAAAGCTGTGGATGATCGGACAACATGTCTTCATCCATCCACTTGGCATCTTAATGCCGTATAATTTCTGAATTTTACAAGGTATCTGTAAAATTCTTAGCCCTGAGGGCCTTTGCATACAGTATGATACACAATCTACTCTGGCTGAAGGACCTAGAGTGCATTGAATGGTAGGTGCATGGGTCATAGGATAAGGGTAGGTGTAGATGGGAAGATGGAACTTGAGTGATCTCAAGGGACATTAATGAAAGGGTATCACCCTTTCATTGTGAATCTCACGTAGCATTCTCTCTACCACATTGCATTCATCCACCATCTCTCTCCCACCTTGCATGTAGGTCAAAATAGAAACAAGTACTCTCACGAGGGTACTCTTCCCCATTGGAGGGCCAATCGGCATTCAAATTCTGCATGCATTGCATACATTTGTTTTCTCGAAAAGTCTGGTTTTTCACAACTTATATAGTACTCCTTATCCCCTTTGACCTCTCTATCTTGCAAACACCACCAAGTACTAATAATCCTAACCCCCACTAACTTGGCCAACTTTTAGCCTTCATTACAATTATCTCAATCTCCAGCAACAACCTCAACTTCAATCGCAACTTCAGCTCCCATAGTCCCTCTTGTATTTAATTGCAGAGTAAGGAGAGGAGGACTAGATTTGCCCCTCCACTCCACCCTATAGAAAGCCCAATCTTCATAATCAGGCCACTTGGCCTCTCAGTACAGTAATACAGAGGGTAGTTGTACCCATAGTCACAAGAAACATTTCGTCTGTTTCGCCTTTCAACAGGTTTTGTTTCGTTTCGTTTCGTGTTCTCAGACGAGACGGATGGGTTTCAAAATGATAATATATATATTCAAGGCTATTGGCTACTAAGATATGTTATACTCAAGTTTAGAGTTAACAAAGAGGAATATAAGTCAAGAAACCCAAAAAGGATATATAAAACACCAACACATTCTTCAAATTTATTTCAAGCTTTCAATCTTGATTCTCAAGTTTCAACTTTAGATAAATCAATCTTTAAGGATTGAAAAGCATATGTATTCTAGAATCTAGATATATGAACATTGAATCATTGAAAAATGGAAAAAAATAGTTTTAAAAAATATTTCAGGATTTGGGCGAAACAGCATTTCGTGCATAGAGTTTTGTCCTGTTTCGAAATGTTTCGTGACGAAACGTTTCGTCGTGTTTCGACAGGATGAAATGTGTTTTCATGTGACTATGGAACTTGTACCTATCATTGTCTACGGTACTCAAACTCACAAGCATGCAAAGCACATGTGTCTTCTCGCTCTTCTTGATTCAAATTAACATTCTGCTTCAATTAATCATTGACGGACTTATGAGAGAGTAGTAGCTTGCTTGTCTATTAAATTGATATAGAATTTTATTTCCTAAGATTGTGCGGTTAAATCATGAGGGTTTTTAGTGCATGGTGTTGACACAAATCAAACATGAATCCTCTTGAACTCACCAGTCCCAACAAGTATCAAGAGGTGGAGTCCCCTCCTGTCACAAAAGCACCTATCACACCTTCAACAATGGTGGCTCATACTCTGATACCATTGAAACAGAACTGGTTCTAACTGTGGTTAACCCTAACTAATTCAGCCCGGTTGGGTAGAAATGAGTATTTTTTAACATAAAATACTTGCCTAGGCTAGATTCATTCCACTTAGAAGCATGGAGTGTAATACTGAAGTAAGCAAAAATTACAATGCAGAAATGAAAAGCGAAGTACCTTTTAAAATTGGAGAGAGAGAGAGAGAGAGAGAGAGAGAGTCAGGGACTGGGCTTACAACAGAACTTGTGAGGCACAAGCACAAGGACAGGAAAGGGTAATTCCTTATTGAGTTAAGCTGGAGCTAGGAGCTCTTGCTGTTAGAATCCAATTTGGCATTGTAACAGTGTATTGATCATAAGCCCCAAATGAGGCAGCCATGCCTTTTATAAAAAATAGGGCAGGCTATTTGACAACTTTGTAACACCCAAAACTACCACATGGCATCATTCTAGCAGCCTAACATACAAAGCACAAAGCCAATTAAAAAGCCACTAACCCACCCCCTTTTTTACATTTTCCTTACTGGAGTGCCCTGCTTGAACATCCGCTGAACCTACCACGTACCCTAAGAATTCAACTTGTTTTGTCTAACAGGCAGAAACATCATTATTCATATCCAGACAATTAAAAGTATTTTCATCCATCCATAACAAAATTTTGGGGATGAAAGTGTCCCATAATGGTAGCTATTGTGGAAGATGCACACTGGTGCATACTTGGAAAACAGAGGTCCATACATGAGGAAACATCAGCTTCAGGAGCTGCTATGTTATTTTTGGTTCACTTGTGGCATCCACATCCTTCTCCGTTTAGGGTGAAGAAGAATCTGGACGTACCTGGACATATCACTTATACAAAGTTGAACCATTCATGCTCTCAAGCTCTCTATTGTTCGGTCTGTTTAAACACCATTATGTAACCTTTTTTGTATGAACATATCACATGGTATAAACAACATGCATATGCTATCCCTCATTTTTCTTGCATGCAATATCGATGCTATGAGATATCTTTCCCTTTTATCAGCTGGTTTTTCTACAGTTATAATTTCAAGTGTTTAACCATTTAGACCGTATACACCCATATGTTGCCCTCTAAGGCACCTAGTTTCAACAATTTGTACAAGCTTTTACAATCTTTGATTGTGATAAGACTACAGGCAAACTAGGAATCTTTTGACAGCCCTATAAATCAGTTTCTATCACAAGAAAGAAGATTGTGAAAGAAGGCTAGCTATAAGAAGAAAAATAATAAACTTCGTTGCTGTTCAACAACACAATTTCAAGCCTTTTGCTATAACAAGAGGTACAAAAGGATTCTAACTTGTCCCACATGCTTGTATGGACTGGTGCCTGCTATGAACATGGGTAGCTGCCTGGGTATGTGTGAATAGGCATATAATAGGGAAACATACGTGCGTCCATGCGTGTACTTGTGTGTGTGTGTGTGTGAGAGAGAGAGAGAGAGAGAGTGAGTGAGAGAAAGAGAGAGAGAGAGTACACGGATGTGTGTGTGCATAGATACAGAGATAAAGGGGAGAAATAACAGCCAAATTACTTACTAGTGCTCTTTTCTCAAGTCCTTCTCCCTATGATCCTTTCCACTTTGCAAAACCATGGGATCCATGTCCTTTACCCGAACAATCTCTTCCCTGTGATCTTTTTCCACAGATCTGGGGTCCATCTCCCTAAAGCGTGCAATGTCTCTGTCTCTGTCCTTGTCAAGATGGCGATCATGATCCCTGCTTCTGCTGTGCGATCCATCTTTGCCATGAGTCCTATCTTTCTCTTTATCCCTCTTATCCCTTGAACTTCTTTCCTTCTCTCTCTTGTCCCCATCTCTGTCTCTGTGGTCCCTTTCAGACCTCTGGCTATCCCTGTCTCTGTCACTCTTGTCTGTGCTCTTCTCCGACCTCTCTCTCTCTTTCTCCACATCTTTCGTCCGCTCTCTGTCAGCTCCTTTGTCCCTTTCTCCTCGCCCTTTTTCATGCCTCTCTTGTTTGTCATGTTTTTCATCAACAACCTTGACCTTCTTTTTTCTATCGTGTCCATCATCTTCGCTCTTTCTCTTATGTAGTTCACTCACACCTGCACCGTTCCAGTCCTTAGCTGATCCCATGCAATCCGCAGCACCTCCGACAGAATTGTGAGGCACTCTTCGATTGCAATCTGTTCCAAGCGAGAGAGCATCGACCAGAAAACGAGAAAATCGGCGAATGGAAATGAGGTAGATGGAACGACTGCAGAATATGTGAGACAGAAGGGGAAATGGCGTCCAATTCATCATCGAATTGTTGGAAAGTTTATGTTCGACGAAAATGGTAGGAAAAATCAGTCCAGAAACCACAATTTACAAGGGAAATGATAGCATAGTTTCTTTGAAGGAGGATGCTTACCTGAGGCAAAAGTGAAGACGAAGACGGGAAAAACTCGAGGCGTTTGTTGCTGAGAAGGTGAGACCAATGGCAAGGGAGTGAAAAGCTTGGCCTTGGCTGAATGAAGATGCAGATGGCATCTATGGAGACCCTTCTACAAACCAATCAACTAGAACTATTTGGCCAGCTGCTATGCGGCCTCTGCATGAATCATATTGAGTTTAAGGGTGTTTACAGACTAGATCTTGCATTGAATGCGTGAGCTGGATGTGGGGCCCATCCATGATTCGTATGGTGCGCAAGTGTGTAAACACCCTTAGTAGACATGTTGTATGTAAACATGTAGACCTCTATTGGTGTGATTCGAAGTTTTGATGTGCATGATAATGATCATGATGTATCCAATCTTGTTTGATGCCTATATTTTCTAATTGTAGCATAGGTCTCCTTTTGAGGAATATATTCGTCCGAAGTATGATGTTTGTCTTGAATTTTCAAACTCTAGCACAAACAAATAAAAACAAAAGGAATTAATAGATTTGGAGTGGAATCCTAAAGTACTATAAATTTGCATGAGAAGAACGTGCTCCTTAGAATATGTGCGCAAGGATGGCAAGAGAGGGGAAAGGGAAAAAGAGAAAAGAAAATCCATACATAATAAATTTATAATCATACCACCTATGTTGGAGGTGTAGCATATGAGAGAACACATCCACTGTTGGATGTGTTGAGCAAAAATAAAGCAATCTTGCAATGTCGTACTTACATGAACTGTCAATGGTTCGCAAGTTCACTCTATTTATTGGCTATTGGATCGATTGTAGCTGCAAAGTAGACAAGGAGGATGACGTTGGAGACGAACTCGCAAACGAGCTGTGCTGCTCCTGCCTCCTTGTCCGCCACAAATTGCCTTAATGCTCTAGTTATAAATATTGGCATATGCACTTAGCAAGATATGCAAAGGCTGTGCAAGGACTCTTTTGAATGTGGAAGCTGCATTGCCCATAATGCCTACAAAGAGTATGTGTCTTGTTCCTGCACTTCAAAACCACTAGAATAGGGAGAATGTTAAGTGTATACGATCGAAATTCAATCGATTCAACTAGACTCGAAACGAAAATGAAAACTTGTTCAATTATTCTTTATTGCAGATGGGCAATCGCAACACATGAAGCTTTTGAACTTTCCATCGTGTCAAAAATCCTACACATATCGTACAATTAAAGGCTCCTTAGCTCATAAAATGTATGGCAACTCTAGCATCATGATCACACAATATTATGGAATACTGCTATATGAGCGGCGAGACAACAATTCCATCCTCGACAATACCAGAGATCGTGATCAAAGAGAGGTACATAATGAAAAACATTGAAATGATAAAGATTGCTTTTGTGTCAAACAAGGCAAATGCAGACAGAGTTTGGAGGCACAAACATCGTTGATCTAGGTGCTTAAAGGGAATATAATACAAACATGAGTGTTTGAGGTTGTTCTATAACGCCAGAGAGCATACAGAGTAAACATTTAACCTCCCTGATGAAACATAAGGAGAGATAACACCGTTACTCCACGGCAAGCAATAGAAGGAAGAGAACTCGAAAACAAAGAAGAGTATCCATAGATATTTGAATTGGTGTGTAGAGCACAATACATTGAGAGACAAGCAGTAAGTATTTAGAGTGGGATTGGGATATTGACTTCCATTTTTTGATAATTTGCTATGAGCGAACAATCCAATATTGAAACAATTGCGGTGGTCGAATTTATACATGCTGCTAAGATTCAAGCATTGCTCTATCACAAGTGGGTTTCTTTATAAAATTTTCTGGCCCGGAAAATGAAGGGTAATGCACATTATGTAATTTTCAAGAAGTCTTGGATCTCGGATTAGATACGGGACCTTGAAAGATCTATTTGGCTGATCATTCATCCACTCGTGATTGTTTACGTTAGATCAGCAGAATCTCAGTTGGCACAATCTAGCATCTTTTGTGAAGCTATTACACTCCTAAACGCCAAGAAGAAGTTTTTGTCTTGATTAACAATTTTAGATGAATTAGTAAAAAGAAGTCCTCTTCCTATAGGCAGACACGTTCGCAAGTGCTGCTTTGCACAGAAGCTAGAGCAATGCCAACTTCACCGAATTTCAACAAGGTTTGCAAGCTCCTGCAATTGTATAGTCCTGGCAAGTTTGCTTCTTATTTGTGTGGGTCTGTGTGGTGGAACTGCAATGTTTGGAGATTCATGTTTCAACAAGAATATAATTGTATGGCTTGTAAAGTACCAACAAATACAACTCGTTAAGGACTTGACATTCATCATTGTTATTGTATAACCATGCGGGTTGGCAACATTATGCGGGTTAGCAGCAGTGACTATGAGGGGTGTGCGTGGGTAGGTTAGTCGCAACGGCCATATCTTGTTCTTGTACACATGCGATTACTAACATTCCAACTCTGTTCTCCACAGAGATATATGAGCTCTTGTTCTAAGATATATATACATCTTACGCAATGTTATGGTGATCTTCTTCTTTTCTGTTCTCTGTGTTTTCAGTAGATGATGCGCTGTGTATTCATTTTGTATACCCCGTAGAGTCTACCCGGTATAGTGACGCTACACATTGCAATCGCAATGCGCATTCTTACTAGACACTCAAGGAAAGTCACGATCTAGCAAATGGCCCATCTACGGTAGGGTATTTCTGTTCTCATGTCATGCTCTCCCTGCTGCAATTGTGGAGGAACATCACATGGTCGGTTGCAGGCATCACCACGCACTCATGCAGCGGTTCAGGAGGAAATTGCAGCAGTAAGGCGTCACATTTAGAAATCTCAAGACGCGCTCCATCTGACGCAGACGGAACCACAACACCCTGCTTACGATAAGGTGAGCGTGGAGATTGCTGTGAACAACCTCATTCGGTGGTCTTGGAGCGGATTCTGCATTTGTTGTCCTCATAGTACGCATGCGCGACTAATCCCTTGACACCAACGACACAAATATGCTGGAGAAGGAGTGACCTCGATCATGGAGCTAGTACTCTTCAGGCCCTCTTGGCGGATCCAACCGTAGCTAGGGGACACCCTCGCATTCACACTCACTACCTCATACACACTCAGGTCCATGTGTGCGGGTCTCTTTGGATGGACGTAGGGTGCTGAGTGCATCCTCCTCTCCGACAGCGGCTTCGACAGCCTCATGCAATCTATTCGGACAGGGAGGGCCATCAGGATCAAGTGGACCGGTTGTTCAACCCGCAAGAGGGAGATGGATGGCAGCCCAAGTTAAGTACACCAAGTTTTCGGGGAAGAAAAGCGATGACCTCGATGCTCATGTCATGAAATTTGAGAAGGTGTATGCGGTCAACAACCCGCCACCCATGGTGGCACTCCAATAGGAGGTAGTGCTCAAATCGACTTTGGTGGGCAAGGCATCAAGGTGGCTTGCAGAGCATGCGGTGGACCATTTCACCACATATGATCTCGTCCGCACCACGTTCTTGAGATAGTTTTGTAAAGAGAAAATGATACCGCAAACTCTGAAAGGGCTGCAACGGTTGGATCAAGGGGATCAAGATGTGGAGGATTATGCGGCCCAATTTCATCTGCTTATGCAACATGTGCCTGTGGCAGATTGGCTTACCTAGGAAGTGCTGAACGACTACTTCATTTTGGGGTTGTCTTGCGATTTGCGAATGGATTTGGCTATAGTGGATCAGGTCTAAATGAGGCTCACAGCGGTCGTGGAACAAGCGGTGCAAGCGGGAGAGGCTCTGCACGACAAAGTGGCCAAGAATCACAAGTCCTCAAAATCCAAAGCCAAGAAGAAATCAGCGAAAGCCAAGAATTCAGATGATAGTGATCAAGATTTCGGAGGATGACAGTTTTGAAGAGAGCCCTGAAGAAACCAGTAATGAGGAGTTCGACTCAAAAGTTGAGAAGAAGAAAGCCTCCAAAGGAGGAAAGGTTGCTCCAAGGACTTTCGGTGATGGCTCGACTAGAAAAGCATTGAAAGGATTATGGTGCACGCACTGTCATACTTCGAGGCATTCATCAATGGAGTGTGCACTCAACGAGAAATGGTGTGCAATATGCATGACCAACACCCACATCACAACAAGCTGCCAATATAACGGTCGCACGGGCAACGCTCAAGGGGTCAACCATAGTGGCCAACTTCTAGCAAGCAGGATCCGGGAGCATCCTATGTGCAAGAGGAGCATCCACAATCAACTGGGTCAAGAGGCAGTGGCGGTGATGGAGGTCGTGGGGTAAATTGGCCCAAAACATGTCTGTTCTGTTTGGGGGAAATACATTGGCCAAATGAATGCCCAGACGCTCAAGACTGGGATCGTCAAAACGAGCAAAGCGGCAAAAGGCGATGGAAAAGATGCCCAGTACCTCCATGGTCCACATTGTGGAGGATGATCCCGGTAGTTCCTCTCATGGATATGAGGATTCCTGTGATTACGGGGCAAAAGCACAAGGCCGGACTTTTGAGCAAGTTCATGAGGACACATTCACACTTATATTCTTTATGGGAATTTTTGTTTGTACGGGTTGATGGAATAGAGTATTTGGTGCTTAATATTCCATATATATAAAGTGTGGTGTTATATATGTATAGAATTTGCATGTTCAAATTCAATAAAAAATAATTATTTTGTTTGAATGGAGTGGCCATTGTTTTTGGAGTGATGCTTTGGGGGGTAAAAATATCAATTACTTGTGCATGGGCTACAATGGTCCATATTCAACGCATTGCCTAGGATTTTTTTTGTTTGGTGATGGGCAAGAGAGGAGGTTACACTCTTTGGCATGTAAATGCTTTATGAATGGGAGTTTCTTATGCTTGGTGTGCTTCTATGAGGGATAGAGTGAAATGTTTTACACATTCGGGGTATGCCTGTGTGAGAGAAATGGAATGAATTGGTTTGTTGTGTGAATTTCTTTATCTACGTTTGGTTACAACAAAGAGTATGGAGACAAAAGAGGCTTCCTCTGCAACTTTAGAGCTGTGGATGTAGGAGATATTGATGATTAGCAGTTCCTCCTTTTCCTTCGCTAACATGGGAGGATTTAAAGGGCTCTGTGTGATTTGTCTGAGCTCTTACTTGGTGTCTCGAGTTGGCATTTGGGATGGAAGTGATCACATTGATTAAGCACGTAGTTTTGAGCTTGCGGATTGCGAGGATAGGCTTCTTCTGCAGGAGTCTATGGTGTTTCGTTTGGATGTGCTAGATCAGTTGGATGATATGCGGATGTGCTAGATCAGTTGAATGATATGCGGATGGAAAGCTATTATCTTACCTTGGAGGTTCAAGCAAGGTGAAAGCGGAGGGTGGATTTGACTTTGAAAAAAATTTGTTTGAATGCAGACAATTGGTGTTGCTGTTCAACAGCCATCTAGGGCGGATGCAGTGGAAGTTGAAGTTGTAGTGGTCGCGACCCTTTTGGATATTTCACGCACAATTTCATCCTTTCATACCACTAATGTATATCGATTCTTAGTCTATCGATGCACGTTTGCAAAGGCTGAGAATTAGAAGCTTCACCAGCATTGATTGGATGAAGGTGAATATTTATCCAATTCCTCCTAGGTCTTGTGGGATGATCGCAGTAGAGGAGCAAAGACCAGTGCCTTGGGCATGGATTTTGAAGGAGAGAATCCATGCAAAGGCAGAGAGGGTGGCGACGGTGGTAGAGAAGAAACAAGCTGTGAATTCAAAGATCAGGCAGATTTTGGAAGTTTTGTTTTCCTTATAGCTTGACTCTACTATTCCTCGAAGGAATACAGCACTAATTTTTACCTTGGAGCCAGAAGGTCCTCTGCAAGATGTGGATGAAGGCTTGTCTAGTCGAGATTCTAAGAAGTAGAGGCATCAAGGTCCTCGTAGCATGCAAGGAGTACCGATGACAGTGCTTCCTTCTATTGCTCCCCTTACTCCTTCCCATGCAGTCACGACATCAATAGGAGTGCCTGTGAGTTTGCATAGCAGTGGGTTATCGTCAATGCAACTCAGTATGGTGCCTCCACTTCCCCCACCAGTGATTTTCGAGCGGGTAACCATTTCAATGGCGCCTGTGCTGACTATGGTAGCTCCTTCATCAAGGAATCCTATGGTTGACGGTACCCTTACTTGAAGATGGCTGGAGTAGCTCCAACACACATCATGCAAGACCACGCAAAGTTGGGGTTCCTGGTGCACACTTGTAGTCTGGTTCGAGTTCGGATGAAGAGTAAGAGTTTGTAACAGTGGCTTTTGGGTAGCCTCGCAGTTCGAAGAGCACCCAGAGCGTTGTGTGCTATTGCACAAGTACACGACAACAACTCGATTATTACTTATCCATAGTAATGATAGATTTGGAAAGAGATGCTTGTTTTCATGCGTCCTTAGTGATTTGGTTGTGATATCCATAAGTTGCACCTGGTTCTCTGCCGAGGCTCTGCCCAAAATGATTGTTGCACAAATACACAAGCACAAACTGATGTTTGTCATAGGGGATGGGTATCTATTGTGGATTCGCACAGTCCACTGTGAGTGCCATGTGTTATTGCATAACCATGCGAGTCGGCAACACTATGCGGGTTAGCAGCAGTGACTGTGAGGGGTGTGCGTGGGTAGGTTAGTCGTAACGGCTGACAGTTTGGTTCTTCAATGGTTCCTACCGATATCTTGTTCTTGTACGCATGCTATTAATTACTAGCATTCCGACTCTATTCTCCACAGATATATATGAGCTCTTGTTCTGAGATATATACATCTTACGCAGTGTTATGGTGATCTTCTTCTTTTCTTGTTCTCTATGTTTTCAGTAGATGATGCACTGTGTATTCATTTTGTACACCCCATAGCGTCTGTACAGTATAGTGACACTACAATCATGAGACGAAAGGCGACTAGATGGCGTGCAAATTCTCAAAGGTGCACATCAACAAGAACTACGGATCAACAAGAAAAAGTATTGCTCATGAACAAGTAGGGAATCGCAGTGTATGTGCAAAATTGCAGTCAGTGGGTAGACTGCAGGGCCGTCGTAGAACTTGATTTGTTGGCTCCTTCAATTCACTGACGTGCTTTATGCTTCGCAGCTGGGTAATCAACAGGCCCTCCAAAGCTATCTAAATTGAGTTCTAGTAGATGAAATTACCCGATGCACACTTTTTAACTTGTTCTTGTTGCTTCGCAGCAGTTGAGCTAAATTGAGTGGCACTAGATGCAATTAGTTTCGTGAACTTCTTCTTGTTGCTTCGCAGTGCAGCTAGATTGATTGCCACTTAGTTTCATGACGTGATCTTGCTTTGTGGCTCGGCAATAAAGAGACCCTCCATACACTTCAGCAGCAAGTTATCTACTCTGCCTCCCCCAACTCCTTTTTACTTGTTGCTGTGTTAGAAACCATGTGAGAGGAAAGGATCCTTTAAGCATCATAAATCTTCTATCGTCATCTAATACTGTGCGATCGCGGAGACACTGACTTTGATTTACAGATATATGGAAACAACACATATGACTCTATGAATACAATACATAAATTGCTTTTATACGAAGGCCTAACATGGACTGGAATGAGCATAAGAAGAATAATTACCATTAGTAGCCAGTGAAGCACAATCTTCAGATGCACTAGACACCAACTGGATGAAGCAAAATGGTGGAGTAAGGACCCTTGGGTAATAATTACGGCAGAGTAAGGACCCTTTGGTAATTTAGGCAACCCCCTGTGTTGTTTTTGGACCCTGTGGTAATTTTAGGGCAAGGAGGTTCTTTTTTGGACATGAGGTTGTTTTTAGATGTGACATCTAATGCTTCAGAATGCACCACATGGCTTTATAGGCTTTTGGAGTTTGAGAAAACGCTCTAGTGTTGGCCAAGTACAGAAGCGCACTTACAAAGAAACTTTTAGACCAAGCCACTACGATGTGCGGGTGAGTATGTGCTCGTCATCTTGAGTTCAAGTCCCAAGGAAAGCTAACTCAAGTCCTAGGGACAACTCATGGTTCTATTTTGGTCACCTCGTATGGGGGCGTTGTTCGCACTTTCAATTTCAGTACAATGCCCCCCCCAAAAAAAGAGAAGCTTTTGTATTTTAAAAAATGTATTTCTTTTTTTTTTGAGGAAAAAAATTCCCCCTGTTTAGGTCGAGCTCACATCACCGCGTGGCACATAGGCTAGGTATTCTAGAGAGCCATTGAGACACCAATGAGTGGAGTGGACAGTTCACACAACCTGGTGGGCTGAGGTGTCTCTCCAACTCATGGACGGTAAAGACTCCAATGATTCCGTTTAGCTTGGTAGCCCTGCCCATCCCCTCTAATGATGTAAAAGAAGTTCGGAGCCCTCGGGCAGATGGTGTGAACTAATCATCCTTCAGTGCCTGTTACAAAATTTGTAGGCTGGCAAACAAGGTTGGGCGAGGTTGGGCTAGCCACCGGTTGGTGTGAACCTAGCCTTAGAGGTATTACCACTGCCTCCTTAGAGTGAAAACCTTTTGTGAAATCCCACATGTAATTATAGAGAGCATCCCACAAAAATTACCTCTTAATAGCTTAATGCTTTTTTGAAAATCATTTCCTTTCTCTTTTGCATCTAAAATTGATTGCTTTACCACTATAATAGGAGGCAATGCCTTCTGTACTCTTGTCTTATGCAATATAAGACTAAGTTGCAAAACAAAACTTACATAAAATGTCAATTTTTTTCACTCTGTTTTTTGGGGTCTTGGAATGGCTCTAAAATTTCTCGTGGCTCCTCCATCAAGCATTTGCACTATTGAGATTTGTTTTGATTAAGTTTATAAAAATGGATTTTGGCAATTGATAGGCACACAAAATACCAAGCAAATAAATATGTTTTATTGTGCATTCATTGTTAAATACAAACTGTAACCAAAGCCTTGATATTGTTACTTATTCTTCTTAATACAATAAATATTTGAGGATGAGGCGTAGTCATATGTTATCACTTATGTAGGCTGTTGTGCACTCCAAACTTATATTATTGTGATGTCAATTGCCATCACACTGTCTTTGTTGGATGTTTTCAAAGCTTGTAGCCTTGTTCATAAAGTTCCTTTAAGCAAATAGTTCTAAAGTTTCCAACGTTGGCATTTTTGCCCGAATTTTGCACTTAGGTTCTTTGAATTTTAACAAAGATCCATCGATTTATAGTATTACGCACCTCCTTCACCTCCATATATTATATTTTTAGAATAAGATGCTTGACTAGGGTGTGTTCTTGTCCATTTCTACTTCAACGTAGCTTCTATATGAGTTCGTATTCCAACTTTTCAATTTTTACTGGCTTGTCTTTAAGCCGATATTTAAGAACGTCTTAATGTAGTTCTTGAATATTAACTATTACAAGACTAGTATACATGTGTCGAATATTTGAAAGCTTATCTTTGATCGCATAAATGTAGTCATTGTATTTGCTCATGGGTTTGTATTTGTCCCATGAAGTAGTTGCACTATTTGACACAATATTTCTCATTTTAAGCTATTTAGATATTTGCCATTTTTGTTATTAGGATAAAATGAGATGACCATGTGTTTTTTAAGGTTTATATCCCTCTACTATGTAGACCTTTGTTGAGTCCATTTTTGCTTCACATTTAGTGTACATTAATTGTATATTTTCCCTACTTGGGCTTTTTTCAACTCATTTGGGAAAATTTGAGTATTGATATTGATGCATGTGCTTGAAAACTATTGCATTATTTGTCCATGTGTAATTTTCTTGAATCGAAGGTTGTGGCCATTTGGACCTTTTCCCATTGTTTTCAAAAATTTGGTACAATTCCTTTTCTCTTAATAGATCGAGGAACAAGAAGGTCCACAGTTGCTGTGTCTCTTTTGGTTTGTTATTATGAAGTGAATTTGTTATTGTGTTGTAAAGTTCATCTGTATCAAGAATGGGAGTAAGGGAGACTAGTAATTGCTCAATGCATAAGAAAAATTTGTAATAAAATCTAAACACATATAATGTAAACATATACAATTAATGGGCCATCAACTACATCACTTGACCATTGGTGGTTATGCTTTAGATTGATATCCGTTCCATTCAACTAGGGTTATGAGAATGAAATATTACAATGACAATATAGATTGTTTACTTGATTGATTTTGTCTCCTCTTCATATCCTTGAGTAAGTAGAGAGCATAGACATAGATAGCTGAACTTATCAATGAACGTAGTTGATGGGCATTGGAAATACAAATTGTGATTGCTACTCTTTTTTATTGGTAATGCTTGATCATACGTTGAAGTCTATGTTGAGTGCTCTAATCCTACACTAGATATGCCAAATGTTAGGGTCCTTTTTTCAAGTTATGCCTATGCGCTCTTTGTCAAGGTAGGATGCTCTCATGTATCCCTCTTCTTATGCTACAATAGTAAATAATCCTTACACTATAGTAACAGACTTCACTAATAGAAGCACCCGAGTGATGCATCACTAGACATAGTAACATTCCCAAGTGGCACTATACTACTCTTGGTCTCTTATCACTCTCTTATTATTAGAGAGTATTTTAATGGATTTGGTCCTACTCTTCTCAACTTAGAACAATCAAGACATGCTTGCTAGAAATTCTTATCATTTTTTTACATACATTGGCTGGACTAGAGAGCTTCTAGCATCAAAAGAAGAGCAAGGGTAGAGACAACATTGACACTATCATGTCCCCAACTCTATATTGCAAGCCAAAATCTTGCACTCAAGACTTATGAATTTCACCTCTAAGCAAAAGAACAATACGGATAAAAGGTAATGTGAGGGATTTTTGGAGACCATCATGGCATCATTTTGTACTTGCTGTTGTGCATAGTGGTGGCTTGTTATGAGCATGCAAAGACTTACAAATGAGGGGCAAGGATACATGCTAGGGAAGAGAGAAGTCTGCTTACAAGGGGAAGGGGGGATGAGAGAAGAGGGATGGTACTCATCAACATGTGAATATACAAGGGAAAAGAGGGACACTATGGGACAAGAAACAAGGGGGATGAGTGGAGAGAAGAGGAGAGAGGACTCCATGTGAAAAAGAGGAAGAAGACTTATTTCACACATGTACAAGGAGGTTGTGTGGAAGAGTATACATATAAGATCCTCTCACATCAAGCAAGAGCCCACCATTTAAAGAAAATTCTTTCCTCATTAATTGGCATCCTGCATGCACAGGGTTGGAGGGGGTATCTCCAATGTGCATATCTTTGCCTAATATCTCTCAATGGGGTGTAGCAACCTAGTGGAAAAGTTTTAGACTCACTTGAATTACCCAGACTTAATCAATCCCCTTCAACGTAGGTGAGAACCTTCATGGTGATCAAGAGAGCTTGTCTCAGTGCTTGTCTAGTCTTGGCACTCTTCAACGTTGAATGATCTTCGTCTCAAGTCAAAGAAAAAGGATTTGACAAGCTCCTAGACCTCAAATAAATCTATTATTCTATTAGAATCACTACCTTCCAAGACCTTTGATGTGGATAAATCGATGTGCTAACTTCAAATCTGCTTCCTAATCATCTAAATACTTGAGAATTACACAATCAACACAAATAGATCAAAGTATGTTAAGGATGGTATAAATTGCACCATACCTATAGGGCATGGGGCAAACCCTAACTCTATTCCTAAGGGGTACTCATGTATATATTCATGTTTATGTTTAATACAACATAGTGTATAGGTAGCTATATTGTGTGCACTCCTATCTCTCACCCTCTCTCACTTTTGCTATCATGGTATTAGAGCCAATGGTGCTCCCATTCCCTTCATGAGTGTCAAGCCCTCCTTCCGTGAGGCATATTCCATTCAGAGAGTTTCCATTCGAGAGAGAATATAAGCCCTTGTTTTGTCAAGGCATGCAAGCCCTTGCTCCATTGAGGCAATAAGCCCTCCATTTGAGGCATCTTCTTCTTTTTGAGAGTTCATCGTGTAGAGTTCATTCTCCTCTCCTATTTGCATCAGAAAGCTTGTCATTCCGAGCTATAGACAGTGAGATACGTTCATTTTTTTCTTGAGGGAATTCCGTTCATGTTTGAGAGAAAATTTCTGGCATTCTTTTCTAAGTTCATCGGGAGAGTTTATAGATTTATGTGTGAAAGAAATCCATTCTGTTTGATTGAGATAGAGTGCTTAAAAGAGATCTCGTTTGTTTCATTCACTGGAGCTACCTGAACGACCAAGAAGCAAGCATCTACTCCATTCTGGCCGAATCTACCTGCTTTTCAAAGATGAGACAGAGTCAATGTAATGTACTCCATTGAAGCACATATCTACACGCAGCTCCACTGGTAGCTGCGACCAACCACCGACTAGAAGGGACTCTAGCGACTCTCTCTACAACTGCTACAGTCCAATACAAGCTTCAACTAACACTAACAGCAAGTCGTGCAACACTACTACAGCCTGCAGCACCTAGGCGACTCAGCATCAAACAGCGCCTCAACGTCTTTGACTTGGCGCAGCCTCTCACGGCCATGAGCCTCCATTGATGACTCACATGGGTAGCCTCAAAGTCGACCTGCACAATAGCAACTACGACAGAAACGACAGCTTCCAAGTAAAGCTTCAGTGCATGCAACGCAGACAGCGAGCAGCCCGGCATAGGCTCCTCCACATCAGGGCAACAACTCGACCACCTTCAAAGCAACACTCCCTTTGACCTTTTTGACTTCTACTCTAAAGCCAGGATAGCCAGCGCCTTAGCTTGCCTCCAAGCTCCAAACGGCCGCTCAACAAACGACCACTTGCTGACAGCTCTACAACGCAACGTCCAAGGAGCTTCAAGCCTCCATGCAATGCAACGTCCACCGTAGCCAGCATGGCCTCACAGCGCCACATGGAGCGGCGAGCAGACCTCCATGGTGATCTCCACAACCTCTACTCCAGGCGCTAGTGTAACAAAGCCCACAAGCAATGAGCTTTGCTATGTTGCTTAGTGAGCAAAGAAGAGTGGATTTGAGCACAACAAGTATTGGAGAACAAGCATTTGTGAAAGAAGACCAGACAACCATCTCTACCAACAACAAGGCAAACGCACATGGCCATGCAACTTTGCAGCGCAGCCATCACCTTCTCCAAGATCTACACAGCGGCTCGACCAAAGCTTCACCGACGGGCTTCTCCAAATGACGATGGACAGCCCGCAGAGTCTCCACAACGATGTCACCGACCTTCAATGCCCGGTGACCAGTAGAGCGCAGATGATTGACACTACATGATGGGCCATATAGAGCCCATGGACATCACTAACATTGAGGACATGGTCTAGATTGGAAGTTAAATGAAAGAACGTGCTCAAGCAAATTCTAGAAAGAACTGATCGAGTTCATTAGTCACAAAGCTTTGGGAAGGCAAAGCTTGGCATATGTAAGTACCCGTGCTATTCAAGATGCATATGCCATCAAGGTTTATGAGGTGGCCACTTGACATTGGACATTCCTTGATTATAGCTATATCAGCAAATTGCAAGAGTCCTGTTCCATTTGAGTTCGTTGGCTTGCCAAGTTACAATGCACTGTGATGATAGAGATTGAAGACACATTCACACGAGGCCTTTCAAAGCTATAGTGGCACGGACTACAAAGCTCAAGGAGAAGTTATGCTATAGTTATGATTAGATAATAGCATGTGAAGAGATGTTGCAGATGTTTGGAGGAAGATTGAAAGAGAACTTATAGAGATAGCTACAAAGCAAAATGCATGAAGAAGAGCATAGGTGGATTTTGAGTGAACTAAATTAAGAACTTATAGAGATAGCTACAAAGCAAATGCATGAAGAAGAGCATAGGTGGATTTTGAGCGAACTAAATTAAGAGGCAGAGGAACTAACAATCAACTTGCAAAAAGCACACAAAGTGGATGAGTCCACAAGAGTGATGATAGGCATTAAACAAAGGAGGGAGGATACACTCTCAAAACAACGAGAAAGGAGGATGACCAAGTGAAGTTGCAGTCTTAGATTGATAAAATCACTGAGCACGATGCTCTGTGCTAGCACATTGAGGTGCTAAAGAGCCTAGTGTCAATATCTAGTGTGTGATTATAATTCACATACTGTAATGTTTTTCTACTCCATAAAATCGAAAGGATATATTGTAAAGACACTACTTGTGGCATTTTAGGTATGACCTTTGCATGCGTGTGAGTGTGTAGATATAGGTCATTTTGTTGTACCACAAACTCACTTTTGCAACATTTGCAATAGGATTAGCTAAGAGATATTGTGCTATCAAACTCATCAAAGGAGGTTGAGGCTATGCACAAGGATGAGCCAAGCCCTCGACTTATGTAACCTTGTCAGTGATGGTATCCACTCAAATTGAACAATACAATATAATATGCATTTCTGTAACCTAATTATGCAATCTTCAATGCTTTCCTTTATGTTGCATCAGTCAATTTGCTATGAATGTGTTAATGTTTATTCACGGATGAATTTGTTCAGTGCATAATTTCATATCTACTTTGATAGTGGAAGTGCAAGGGTGAGAGAGAGGAGTGCACATGATATAGCTACCTATACACTATGTTGTATTGAACATAAACATGAATATATAAATGTGAACCTCTTAGGTTTAGGGTTAGAGTTTGCCCTTATTGCCCTATCTAGATGGTGCAATTTAGACCATCCTTAACACCCCCTCTTAAATTGCACTGGGTAAGTAGAGGGTGCATGTACAAGATCTTTTTGTGTTTCTTTTGGTGCATATGATAGCATCCAAAATTGAAAAAGAAACTGGAAATAATCAAAGTAGTATGTGCATGTGTGAGCACAGTGAGTACATAGTGGAAGCATGTACAATGAGTACAACTTACGATTCTATACATGATGTGCATTTCCCCCTCTTAAGTTGTGGGTCATCCTTCACCTTTGGGAATAAAACCCAAAGCCTAGGCCGAAAGGAAGAGAAAGGAAATGTGCAAAAACTCACAAAAAGTAAAGTCCACCTAGATCAAATATTGGTCGATCAAAAGATGACTATGTGGAGAACTATGTGTATGGCTGCATGCTGAACATGTCATAAGTTACCGTGGATTGTGCAACTGCTTTGTAGAAGAGACATCTGGATGTGAGGCTAGTCGATGTAGCGATGGAGATGTGATTTGGTAGGTTGTGACATACAAGGGTGTCACCAACCCAAAAGAACTGACAATAATGTGTGTGGTATGCTGCAATACAACTATTATCTCTATCGAATGATGTGGGGTCAAAGTAGACCACATAGTCGGTGTGGACAGAGTGATCTAAGAGTTTCATGCCGAAGGTGCAAGTGTGATACCCTACTCTACTGAAGAAGAGGCCTGCAAAACTGACAAGGTATGCCAACCTGTCAAACATGTATGCTCAGCTATCATGAGCTGGTCATCTGAAGTGTGCATAGCTAAACATCTATTGGCATGGGATGTAGCATCTATCATAGGCTTGTGAAGAAGGAGCTGATAGTATAAAGGCCTAGAAGCTTGAAAGATAGGTGATTTTGATCTTGATTGCTAACCTCAATCTCACAATCGAGGGCTTGCTCATGTTGCATGTGTTTCCAAATCCCATCACAACTTTCACTGTGATGTGTCCTAGAGGTGTGTGGAGTATAATCATCAACTCTTTGTCTTTTGGCCCTAGAGATGCACCATCAAATGTCAGTATTTCCTCATACAATGACAAATCCAAATGGTTACAACATTTGATTAAACCTTAAAATCTACCAACACTTTCCTTATATGTGCACACATCATTCCATAGTCAAACATACAAGATCACAACCTTAATTGGCATTAGACACTTTTGCAAAAAGGAAACTATTGATTCAAGAATCTATGCAGTGGGCTTTTGACCTAACCTATCATAATAGGGCTAGATCTTATCAAAATTAGTCAAGGTTGGGAATAGTTTTTGTGATTATTCTACTAATTGAATCATGTTTTTTAAACCTACGTCAATGATTTTCATCGGTCCTTACCATAGGTATTGGAACTTCCCTAGAAATAGCTCATGCCTAGAATTGAAGAAGAGGACCAAATCATGTTTCTTGAATTCAAAGTCTAGGGCTCGTTATCATGATATCACTTTTGTTGCTTCTCCCTTAAAGAAGTAAACTCTTCCCTATGTTGGTCCAATGAGGATATATGGAAAAGCATTTGCTCAATCACCTCAAGTTGTCCCAAGCTATGTCCAAATGCTATTTGAAGCACTAGAATCTTTGTCTCAATAGGCATAATAAATTTAGTTCCATACACCAAAAAATACGGAGTATATCTTCTACCTTTTTTATAAGTCATATTTTATGCCCACAATGCCCATGGGAACTTTTGGTCCCATCCTTGGCACCTAGCATTCACTACATTTTGTCACATACCTTTACGTGCTCATGCCAACTTTCACAAGGGTCGGCCACTAGCACCCAGCCACTAGGATCTTTACGGTTTCCCTTTACTCAACAAAGTGTCTTCAATAGGATGAATTGTGGAGTTCCTATAGAATTAAAAGGATCTCGTTTTCTATTACACAACATTGATAGACTCCCTCATGTCCTTGTTAATATAGTGTACCTCTAATAATGCTGAAGCGTTGCACTTAAATTGCCAATTTATGCCTTTAGATCCAATCATATCCCCTAGGGATCTCCCTAGTCTGTAGATACTAAGCTACTGCTAAATATAATGAGGAACCTTGTTGATAAGGAGCTCTTCACTAGGAGATCCCAGTTCTTCATTGCTTTCTTGGCATGAAACCTCAAGGTTCTCATATCCATCTATAAGAGGATCACATCCCCAGACACCCAACACTCAAGTACTTATTACAATCTGGGTGGCATTGTTCAAAGCTCATGGTTGAGTCCTCTAGAAAAAGATCCACTTCATCAACCTATCAGGAGGTTTAAGCTCATTCATCATAAGTTGTAATGCTTCACCCTCAATAAAGAAGATTGTATTAGTTTTCATGTATGTAATGTTTCATCTTTTAAATTAAGTGTGACAAGTCTTGGCAAGTAGCAACTTTTGACTATAGAAAAGATGATAGGACTTGGGGTCCTCATGTTGGGCCAAACAACATGCGATGGTATGCGACCCTATCATAGTGAACACAAAGAAATACTTATTATAATTTGGTTAAACTAGAATAGGAGCTTTCTCTAACGTAATGTTTAGCTCCTCAAATTCTCGATCCGGGTCTTTGTTCCACTCAAATGGTTCATTGTTCTTGAAGAGCTTGGTTAATGTGGTAAGTTCGAGCATCATACTCCTCTATGAACCACCTGCAATATCCTACTCCTCTAGAAAACTCTGGATCTAAAGGAAGTTTAGTGGTATAAGGAGTTCTTTGGTCCTCTTAGCCTTTTTGGATCATGATTGATCCCTTGAATTCTAATCAGGTGTCAAAGTAACACTTTAGCACTTCTTGGGGTCCAATGGAATTGAGTGATTACGATAATTTTCAAATACTCTCCTCATTCCTTTAATGTGACTTGAGGGTGTCCCATAGTTAGATCATCCATGAAGATATTTAAGTAATTAGAGAGAAGATTTCCCAAAGAATTGGTTCATAAACCTCTACTAAGTGTTTGGTGCATTACGCAAGTCAAAAGGCATTATGTGACTACCAAAATAGAAAATGTTGAGGCAAACATGGCTTTTAGCTCATACTCTGGTGCAACCACTATTTGGTTGTATCTTGCAAAACAATCCATGAAGCTATAAAGCTCCTTTCTTGCTATCCAACATTCCCCAATTTGCTAGTCGTAGACTCTGAATGGTCATTTGTGGTTGAGGAATAGTCCAAGTCAGATATCTTTGCTTTCTAAGAGTGGAGCCTTTAGGTAGGCGTCGATTACGATACGATCCTTGCCTCAACCCAAATTCCATTTCCTTGTGGGAATATTTACATGATAATTCGACCTAATGATCCCACCTAGAAGTACTTAATATTGCAGTCAATGAATGGGACTTATCCATACTTTGGGTGCTCCTCTTGAATAAACCATGGACCATGAGCATGCAAAATGTGCTACATCCACACAAAAAATGCAGAGGGTGAAATTTAAAAAAAGATTAGAGATTGAACAAACCATATAATGAATAATACGTATTTCACTCCATCCATCCCCACAGCTTGACTGAACTCTTTCATAGTGACATTGTATACTTGCATAGTGTCATCATCTATGGAAGGATGTCTCAAGATTTTTGACAAGTTATCTAATGATTTCCAAAAGTGTGCTCTTAGATTACATACATTAGGATTTGTGGTGCACTTGTATAATGCTCTCCAAAAACACTAACATATATTTCATCTATTTTTACCATGGTTGATAAAAACCTTCATGCCTTTGCACCACCCATGGATAGTTTATTGCAAAGCTTTTCTAATTTCCTTGACAACTATGTGTCTTTGAAAACCTCTCACATTTCCTCCATGCAATCCTATGTTAAAAAAAAATAGCTTCATGTTTGCAACATATGACATAGCTCTCTCTTCAAGCTTCATGTTCCATGCATACACCAAGTTTAAATAAAACAACTTATTGATGAGATGCATCTCAACATGTAGTACATAAAAATGCACTCTTTCCATCTCAGTCAGATGCAACTCCTTGATCACAACTCAGCACTCCTTTAGCCCATTGAAACTTTCCTTTGTGAACATGTTTAGCTATATCATTCATTACATCTTTCCCTCCCTCTTTTCCTTTTTATTTCCCTTTCCCTTGCCTTTTCCATTTGTGTTCCTATATTTGTATCCTTTCTTATAATCAATGAGTGCACACAAAAAATGCATGGGTATTTTGTATTTGCACTTGTTTCTACTCTAAACATGCACTTCAATGTTTTTAAATCTCCATAAATAGGCTAGTTAATGTTGAAAGACCAAAAGCCTTCTAGAACTAACTTGGCCCTCCTTTGGGTTAAACATCTATAACACTTTGGAATTTGAGATATTTCAAAGACCCATTTCAAAGAAGAGTGTCCTTCTTTAGGGACTTCAAATCCGGCAAGCCATTAGATGTGTTGTTTTGAATGGATATTACTTTTTCTTGAATGTACACTAATTCTTCTTAAACCTCCTCATTTTTGGCATATTTCATGGTTGTAGTCAATCAATGTAATTCTCACCCTCTCTAACTTGTGACCTTTGACAACTTCATGCCATCTAATTTTGTGACGGATACTAACTTGACAACTTCACACTCAGCTAACGTGAGGCTAAAATACAAAAAGTAAAGTAGGGTCAATTTTAGCTTGGGTGTAGCCAATCGCAAAACTATTTTTAGGGCCATTTTGGGGCCACAACACGATGCGCTTCTGGGTGAATATTTGAATTTTGCGTAGATCTGTGTTCTGGCCAAAAATTTTCCTAACATCATGAGGGTGCACTGGCGTAATAATGAGACACAATCTATTTGTTCAGAACACCGCATAGCTCGACACATGGCATCTCTGCACTGCTTCATGCAGCACAGTCTTTGGCCTACGTCGCCTAATTTCTTTTTATCGCACAGCCTTTTGTTGTAGCTTTGCCACCTGTCACTGGGCATGCACCCATGCAGATCATTAAAATTGAAGGTTGGCTTGGAGAGACCACCACGCTGGTTCTTGCCATAATAATTAGATGCAATCTATCATTTTGAACACTGCCACAGTGCAGTCTCTAGCCAGACCACCTCTCATCATGCAACCTTTTGCCGCTTCTTTGCTTGCAGCCCATGTAAATCATAGGTTGGCTTAGAGAGACCATCGCGTTGGTTTTTAGCATAATAGCGAGACATAATCTATCATTCTGAGCATCACCTCAGCACAATCTCTGGCGACCACCTGTCATCGCCCAGAATTCAAGGTTGTCTTGGAGAGACCACTGCGTTGATTCTTGGAGTTATAGCTCTGTTACTATTTTTACGTATTATGGGAGGAGATCTATGAAAGCCACCGTGCTGGTTCTTGGAGTTATATATTTGTGTACTAAGAAAAATGTATTCTGTTGTGCAACCAAGCAAAATGCGATTGACGATATGGCCCTTGAGGGGTCCCCTTTAGGGGCAAGGGCCATATCTACGTGCATTATATAATATCCAAGATGTCACTAGATAGAAATGGCATGTCGATAGGGTCCTTGCCCCTAAAGGGGACCCCTCAAGGGTCATATCATCAATTGCATTTTTTGAAAGTTTAATTGTATTTTTTTAGATGTACCTCCATGCAACCACACTTTTCTAGAGGCAGTACGCAAGCACACCTTTTTTAGAAGCAGTGGAAGAGACAGGATATTCTAGACGTATACCCCAATGCTCAGATTAGTAAAGATGGTGGAGTCAAGATTTTGAGCTTGCCAACAGACCTCCAAGATGTACCGAAGAAGGCAATTCACTTCTTTCTTGATACAAGAGGAACCTACAAGTTTTGGTAGGTTCAAGCAACAGTAGAGCAACTGAAAGGACGTGATGTATCTTTCTCAAGGGCGATCTCCAAGAGCGTGTTAACCAACTTGAAGAATTGCATGGATGGCAAATCCCAATTGTCATCTCAGTCTGTTGGAGTTGCAATGCTCCTGATGGCATCCACCCTCAAAGGGATTTTTGAGCAATACGAGAAGCAAATGTCTCAAAAGGTGACTTTTCTACAAGAGAAAGCCACCAATGCAGCAAAGGCAATGCAACTTGAGAAAAGTCTCAAGGAAGGTGCAGAAGCCAAGGTAGAGGAGGCACAAGTGAGGGCCTTGCAGGCACAAGAGCAAGTTGAGGCCGCCATAAAATTGGTCGACATGGAAAGGCATAGAAGAGAAGAAGCAGAGAAGCGCATGAAGGAGCTCTGAGATAGGCTCGAAGAAGTGAGAAATGATGGGGACATGGCAGACAAGGAGCTAGAAAAGATGCGAAAGGACCCTGAAGATCAGAGATCCAAAGAGGAGAGTCTTTGCAAATGGCTCTGCAACATGGAGAACTCATTGAACATTGAAAAAGACCAGATGATGGAGGAGCTGAAACGAGAGAATGCAAAAACCAGAAAGGTGATGCAGGAATTGCGAGAGAGCTTTGAGGCTAGGAAGGATGGGGCAGAGAGCAACCGGGGTGGAGAAGACAACGAGGCAGCTCCCTAGGCTTGGAAGGATGCAGAGAGCAACCACCACGATAGAGAAAATAGGAGCAGGCCCGATGAGGGTTGTTTTTTAGAAACACTGTTGGAAGTCCAAAGAGCAAGCTACAATACCCTGCAAGAAGATCACGATAGATGTTTGCACAAGCTTGCCATGGCTTTCGACAGTTATGAAAAGCAGTCCGTCGCCCTGCAAGATTTCCAAACTAGAGTGGAAGTCTTGGAAACCGCCCATGAAGAAGTTTTTCAAGAATTTATGAAAGTTCAACAGATGCTGAGGGATTCTGATGAAGCTATTGCACAGAGTGAGCAAAAAGTGGAGGAGATGGAGGAGAACATCAGCAGCCTTAGGATGAGGGAGGAAGCAATCAAGAAGCAACTTTGTCATGTATAGAGCAAAACTGTGGTATTGACGGCTTTACAAAAACAAAAAAATAAAACCAGCACGGTGGTTTTTTGGATATAAGAAGCAGTTTCAATACAAATTCCATTTTGTAGGCCAAGTGGACATATGGTTTTCCTGCAATGAGACTACATACATTTTCTTAGTACTATCTCAGTCGTCCTCGTCCACTACTCCAAGACACCCAAGATGTGCTCATGCGTGTTTAAATCCAATTTGAAGACACTCTTGCCCTTCTTTCATTATGGCACATGTTGCAATAGCTCTTACTAGATGAGAGTGTACACATGTTTGTGGACTCTTATGTAGCAGTTTGTAATCGTGGCCTCTCTTGGATGTTTTTTTGTACCAAAAAGCTCCGACTACTACATCCCACTTCTCATAGGTTGTTACCAAATTATCCTTAACTGTTTCCTCTACCTTGTACTTAGGTTTTGTGCACTGCAACAGAAAAGGGTCATCTTCCTTGTTCTCCCTAGAATCTGTGACAACTGCAAAGTTATCCCCCTCTTCTAGACAATCAGTGAGGTCATCGAAACTCTCCCCAAATTGTGGTGAGTTGTTTGTCTCTCCATTGTTCGTGACTCCATCTGAATGTAGAGGAAAAACTTGAACTCGATCCCATGTCTTCGCAGTTGCAATGTTCTCACAATCATCATGATGCCCTATGATGCACGCACTACAAAAACAAGAAAGTTTTCTTGTTTTAATCAGTTGGTTGTTTGAAAAGCCCCATATGCTATGCAGACCATAAACTCCTTTAATTTTCTCAATATCGTCTCGGCTTCTCCTTTGCACTTCATCCACTTTCACTTCATGGAACACTCTGCGTACTACAGTATTCTTAAGGCTTTGTTTACTGTATGTTGAATGTGTAAGAAAACAATACAACGTTTGTGCTCAACAGATAACAGGATCTCGTATGCAAGAGAGAAAACCAGATAGTATGGAGAATAAAAAATTTGATTACTGTAAAACTGATACAATAGATGGCACTGCCTCCCAACCGTGTGCTCCTATGAGAGAAGCTTCGATGGCATGCAAGAAACAGTAGAGGACAGAGGCTAGATGCTAAGGAATTAGGGTTGTTGTAGCCAGTGATGATGATGGGCTTCACGGGCTTGCTCTTATATAGCCACCAGTCGTAGTCGGTTAGACCAATCATAGTTGGCTTGCTCTTATATAGCCACCAGTCGTAGTCAGGAAATGCTTCATCTACCCTCAGTGCAATCAGTCATGGGATGCCTTCCCACACTTGCATGTAGCCTAGTTGGCAGTGTACTAACTCTATCTGAAGCCATCTTGCCATCAGGCCACACATGGCCCCGTTTTGGTGTCCAAACCAGGACCTACCGGATAACCGAGCTACTCAAATGCCTACTCCTCATATGGGGGGCTTATATGTAGAGTTAGTTGGTTCCCACGTAGTTACACGAGAGTGGAGCATTGAGATCGAACACCCCCCCTCAATGTCCACCCACAAGTGAACTTACTTTTTCGGCCCAATGCCAAGTCGATGAAGATGCCTCTCCAGCAAGTCTCTTCCAAGAGCCTTCGTGAAGATGTGCGCAGCATTCTCTGTAGTTGGACAGTACACCAAGTCGACCTCTCCATCCATGATGAGCTCACATACAAAGTGATATTGAATCTCAATGTGTTTTGTGCGACCGTGGAACACAGGGTTCTTTGCAATCACCATGCAACTCTGATTGTCACATGATAACTACGTAGGCTTGTTCTGTACTGCACCCATGTCCCCTAAAAGCCTCCTCAACCACATTGCCTCACAAGAAGCAAAACATGCTGATTTGTACTCAGCCTCGGTAGAAGAAAGAGCAACTATAGGTTGCTTCTTGCTGACCCATGACACAGCTCTAGATCCAAGTGAGAAACAGTAACCTGTCACTGATCTCCTACTATCCATGTCTCCTGCCCAATCCGAGTCACAGAATCCGGTCAAGATGTTGCCCTTGGTATAGGTGATGCCATAATCAAGTGTGCCTTTGATGTATTTTAGCACCCGCACCCCTGCCCTCCAATGGTTCTCCCGGGGCTTATTGGAAACCTACTTAGTACACTAGTCGCAAAACTGATGTCCGGCCGTGTGTTGCACAAGTAAATCAAACTGCCCACAAGCCTTCTGTATTTCTCTTCATCCACCAGTGGTGATGAATCCTCATTTGAAAGCTTCACATCAACCTCCATAGGGGTGCCAACTGTCTTGCACTCAGCCATGCCAAATGCCTTCAGTATCTCTCCAGCATATTTGAGCTGTGAGATGAAGATCTGTTTTGGCTCTTGCCAAACTTCAATCCCCAAACAGAAATGCATCAGTCCGAGGTCTGTCATTGCAAACTCTCTTCCTAGCAAATGCTTTGTCTGTGAGATCTCTGCGAGATCTTCTCTTCATGGTTCCCTGTTATGACAAGGTCGTCCACATAAAGGACCACGATCATACACCTGCCTCCTTCTCTGTAGTTATATAAATTTGCATCAGATGGGCTCCTCCTAAACCTGTTTTGTAGAAAGTAGGCATCAATCCACTGGTAGCATGATTGTGGGGCCTGTTTCAGCCCGTAAAGTGCCTTCTTCAGTTTACAGACTTTACCTTTGGAACCGGGGATCACAAAACCTGGTGGTTGTTCCACGTATACCTCCTCCTTGAGATCTCCAGTCAGGTGCAAATCTCCTCAATTGCTATGAATAGCTCTACTGGTACAGCCTATGCACTGTTGCTGCACTCTTTCTTTACTCCGTTCTTCTCATCTGCAATCTTCTTCTAGCACTTATTTTGCTTGTGCCCTGCCTTGTTGCAATAGAAGCACTTGATCTTCTTCTTTCTCTTTTTATCATCAAAAGAAGATGGGTTACCAGAGTCCTTACCCTTACCTTTCTTTGATCCAGCATAGAAAGCCAAATCTTCTCCAGTCCTCGTCTTTTGACACATCTCCTCCTCTAGAAGCATTGCACTGAAATCCTCAAAGTTGAGAGGTGAATTTCTATTTTGTGTATTTAGCACCATAACAAGACCATCGTATTTTGGTGGGAGGATCCATATGCACCTTCGTGCTAGATTCTCGCTGGTGATGGTGATGCCAATCACAATCATTTGATCATGCAGATTCTTCACCCTGGTGATGAACTTCTCTACCATTTCAGACTCAGACAGTTTCTCGTTCGTGAGTTGAATCTCTAGATTCTAAATCCGCGTCTGATTCATGGTCTCGTACCGATTTTTCAAGACCGTCCATGCTCCTTTGCTGTGGTGACATGTTGAATTAACGCCATGACAGAATCACTTACACTACAGACAATAGAACATAGCGCATCTGCATTTCTTCTTGTCCATGCAAGAATCTCATTCGTAGTTGGTACTATCTGTTGTCCTGCATTGGTTAGATCCAGTCTCGCTACCAGCTTCATGTCCACCCTAGTAGCAGTATCCCAAAGCTCGTATGTGCTTAGGATGGTCTTCATCTTGAACTTCTAGAGTGGATAGTAGTGCCGTCCAACTTTCCGCTTTCACCGAACGGTGGGATTCGCAGTCTTGCGCGCTGGGCCATCTCTCACAATCTGCTCGCAAACAGAAACACACTACCAAATCTTCTTGCTAGAGCCCAAGCTCTGATACCATATAAGAAAACAATACAACGTCTGTGCTCAACGGATAACAGGATCTCATATGCAAGAGAGAAGCAAATAGTATGGAGAATCAAAATTTTGATTACTATAAAACTGATACAATAGATGGCGCTGCCTCCCAACCGTGCGCTCTTATGAGAGAAGCTTCCATGGCATGCTAGAAATAGTAGAGGACAGAGGTAGGATGCTAAGGAATCAGGGTTGCTGTAGCTAGTGATGATGATGGGCTTCACGGGCTTGCTCTTATATAGCCACCAATCGTAGTTGGTTAGACCCAATTGGGTGACCGACCCAGTCTGCCCAAAATGACCGACGGGGGGTTGGTCTCAAAATAGGCCACCGACCACTCGATAGAACTGTGGCACAAAATAGAGCAACTAACCTACGATGTCTGTTCGGCCCAGAGCCATCCAGGATCATCTGGGGCTCCAAACGGGCCCCACAACCTGAGAGTGGGCTACCCTGGGAAATGCTCTATCTACCCTCAGTGCGGTCAATCATGGGATGCCTTCCCACACTTGCATGTAGCCTAGTTGGCAATGTACCAACTCTATTTAAAGCCGTCCAGCCATCAGGCCACACATGGCCCCCATCTGGTGTCCAAACCAAGACCTATCGGATAACTGAGCTACTCAAATGCCTTCTCCTCATTTGGGGGGCTTACATGTAGAGTTAGCTGGTTACCGCGTAGTTACACGAGAGTGGAGCATTGATATCTAACAGAATGCACTCCTGTGGAGAGGTTGGTTGTAAGCCATATTATAGCATCATGGGTATCATTGAGTTTTTCTTGAGGGCATGCTAATTGGTGTTTACATAGCGCTTGCTTAATAACAACACCACATCCATCATGTTCACCCTTGCCATGGCTAGACCCAAAGTAATTCCACATTATGTCTCGACCAGTCAGGGATTTAAACCTTGAGACGAAGTAGAATCCATGTGCTGATTTAAATTGAGAGGTAGCACCATCTGACCACACCTAATGTTGTTTTATATTTTTTGCATGGGGATTTTCCTTTTTCAGCCATTCCTAATGCAGTAGAAAAGTATGCTGCACAAATAGGGTGTCATTTTCCCTATCATCCAAAATGTAGAATGGTAAGTGCATTACACTGACCTAGACTCCTGTGAGCCATCAAGCAGATT
Organism: Dipteris shenzhenensis; assembly: GCF_047967505.1. NCBI lineage: Eukaryota > Viridiplantae > Streptophyta > Polypodiopsida > Gleicheniales > Dipteridaceae > Dipteris > Dipteris shenzhenensis. The sequence continues at coordinate 29,752,057 of NC_141601.1, read as the reverse complement.
GGCATCAGGCATGAAAGAATCAAGCAAATGACTATACGTGATATGCACAAGAATTGTTATCTGCTTGTTGTACCAGAGAGCACTTTGTATCTCATCTTGTTCTTGAAAAGAATAATTTTTTGCAAAATCTATGACATATACAATAATGTCACGAGGAAAATTGGCAAAGCACGTCCTGAACTGCTTATCTTGCCAGCTGGCCGTGAAATTGTGAAGCACATATTTTGGGATGGATTGAACCACGTGACCTACAAGCTCCCTTGGATGGGTGCTCTTATATGACAGTAACCATCTCTTTTTATCGAATCCTTCAACATTGACATTTTCAAATCTCCTCCATTTTAGAGCAGCATGGTTGTCTTCCCTCATTTCATTTGGACAGACATTAAATGTCTTTTTCTTTAGCTTTAAACTGCAATGCTTGCATGTGCCATGAATGCATTCAATCCTGTGCCACTCACGGTCTCCCTTTGGACAAACCATTGGCTCCCCTTGAGACCTGAGGCTACAAGACCTGCCCTCCCTTATAATACATGATGAGATACACTACGCTTTCATTGGGGAGGCATGGGCATGGATCCCCATGGAGCAATGTCCCAATATGACCAAATCTCAAGTCATTCATAGCTTGTCGGGCCAGGTCAAAGTCTATGTGTGTTTTGCAACAACATACATTCTTGTCTTTGAGTTTCTTGATGGACTAGGGCTTACAATGCTCAAAGCTCCTCTGCCAATTGACATGTCCAGATTCTGATCCACAAACTTGAGATATAACTTCGGGGGGGTCACTATGTATTAACCCTCTATATCACGTGCATTCAAGGCATATTTCTAAAATCCCTTATCTGTAAATTTTTCATTAATAAAATGTACCCTTTTTCTATACAAATCTGTAAATTTTTTTGAAATTTGTTTTAAATACTCCCTTATGTAAATTAACTTTTGTTAAATTTAGATATTAAAAACATCCTTCTGTTGAACTCACGTGATAGGGTTACATATAATGAGTGACCCCCCCGAGGATATAACTCCGTCTACTGGCCCAACATGCGGGAACAATAGAACAATGGGCCCCCTTGTGATGTGCTCTCATCAGTGACTCAGGTGTCATGCGGTAGTTGAAGATATGTCGATGGAGCTTCCACTCCGGGCTACTCCTTATGGGAGCAATGCATAGCACAAGCTATCGACAAGTGTCACTAAAGTGGCCTTCGGATTGTTGCAATGTGGTTTTAGGCGAGAAAGAGGCAAGGGGAAGAGGGGAGGGGAGAGGGAGAAGGAGGGAGAAGGGAGGAGAAGGAAGGGAAGAAGGAGAAGGGAGTGAAGTGGGATAGAGTGACAACCACAAAGGCACTACAATGGAAACAACAGAACACCCAAAACACTCTCTTGGAAGAGAAGAGGGAGCTTGTATTTAAACTTGTGCAAACAACAATGAAGACCAAAGCCAACCCTTTGGCCTTTTATACATGTCACCTTTTGAAGGGAGGGCCAACCCTTTTCCTTTTTAGCACTCTCCCTCATTTTACAACCATGGGCTCTTGGGCTCGTAGCGAAAATAGTGCTTGTGTTAACCATATTAAAGCGCTTGGGACAAACCTAGTATTAGGAGGTGGTCCTAACCGGTTCCCAAATAGTGCTTGTGTTAGTCTCTCCACTCCTAGGCTCGAGTGATTTGGGGCTCAAACTCTTTGAGCGCCCTCACACCTTCACTTGTTTGGGGTTCGAACCTCATGGACGTGGCTCAAACCCTGGAGTGACAAGGCTAGGCTTTTGTGAGACACTCAAAGGTAATCCTAAATGTTGCTAGGAAGCCTTTTCTTCGGAATATTTGGGGAACAAACTCCCTGAGTTTGAGCTATATTTTTTCTAGGGCTATTTTTATTGGTGTTGCTATACCCTGTGGATGTGGAGCTAAATAGTGCAAGGAGCATGCACTCTTCATGGCCCAAAAGTGTGCATATCCTTGTTTCCTTGTTTCGGGCGGGGGTAGTTGGAACATACAGCTTGTGCATGTTGCCTAGCATCTTTGGACTTTGGAGTGGGCTTTGGATATTTGGGGATCAAACTCCCTGAGTTTGTGCTATACTCCTTCCGTGTGCACATTGCTTGTAATCATCGACCTCGGTGTATTTGGGTATCAAACTCCCTTGAGCTTGTCCTATTGGAGTAGATCATTCAGCTTGGTCACCTTTACTCATTGATTACCCTACATTTGGTGGTTGTACTATGTGGATATTAGCATGCCCCCTTTCCTGTTGGTGATCTGTCCTCGAGGAGGGTGGTGGAGAGGATTGACTATAGGATGGCATATCGGTCCAACTATCTAGACGTGAGGTAAGGTACGAGCGATACTTCCAAAAAGGGGTGGCATGCATATCCTCATAAGTATAGATGTGATTCTCGTGGAGATTACAGACGTGGAGGTAGACGCGGAGGTCCTGGAACTGACTTGGACCAACATTGGGGTTGAAGACAATCTGGTTGGTCAGATTGTGAATGTGGTCATCGATGGGGTGGATGTGGGTAGGAAGATTGCGGAGGAGCAAGAGGATGAGGTGATTAAAGTGGATGGCGATGACAACGGTTGGGCCCTGAGCCATAAGTGTCGTTGAATGACTGGAGGTGAAAGGAAAAACCCTCCTATTTCTTTTGGAAACTTGTACTTAGGAAAATTGTACAACACATTGGGGTCCTGTTACTGGAGAGCTCGAAAGGCAACCCAAGTCCAACATTGTTCCATGGGCATGTAGAGTGGGTGGACTCGACGATCGATGGGTGTGTTGTAGTAGTAGCACCAAAATTTCTCCAGCTTAAAAAATGGGAGTCGCTAATTTGGCTGTAGATCAGCATCTGCATTGGTCATGGGAACAGGGGTGTCGAGGGCGAGGTTGTATCCTCCTCTTGCATGCTTGGGATGCATTCGACGCCAGTCGTTGAATGACTACTCTATGAACTATGTGAGAGGGTGCACCTCTAGAATTTTGTAGAGATGGAGGTTGGAGCCCTCGAGCTAGTGCTTCCAATGGTGCATGAGCACTATCTAGTAACTCTTGGAAGGACTGTATGTCTGGATGCCAATGAACATCTTTAGGAGGAGACCTTGGCAGGGATGGTGGAGCTTCATCATCACGACAAGCGGCATGGGCTCTGTCTCTGGGGGGCCTACAGAAGTCACGGCATCAGTGCTTTGTACAAAATGTGCTACTTTGAGCAACGTGTTGAATGCCTTATCAGGGAGGTCGATCGGAGCATTGTATGCAATGGTGGTGTTGGAGGCATTGGATGAGTACTCGAGCAGTGTTGTCCAAGGGAGAGGAAGTTGGGAAGCTTGTTGGGTGGGATCTAGCAGAGGTGGTAATGGAATATCCTAAGGGGGGGCAGTGGTATGAAAGAGGATGATTGCATTTTGTTCCTCGTCCTCAATTATTTCCTTAGGGTATGCTACATGAATTGTTTCAAAATTGCTCACCAAGGACTCAAGTGAGTCTTGGAGAGCTTGTAGCACCCGATTAAAGAGTATTATTATTCTAAGGGGTTGGTAGGTGGTGGACTGGTAGGCCACAAGGTGTCCTTGAGCTTGGACTGCTGAGGCTCGGCTATAGATTTGCATCCAAGTGATGTCTGCATGCAGAGTTTTGGGAGTGCAGATCCATGGCGTGAGATCCTCGGGCTTTGCGAGTTGCATCACTTCATTGTCCACAGGATAATTAAGGGACTCAGTGATGACATAGCACCAGCCTTGAAAATTAAGAAGAATGGGATGGGCGGATAGGATTTGGAGATCGGAGGGGCAGAGAAGAGATAGGGAGTTGGGTTGAAGTTCAAGAGAAAAATAAGACATGGCTAAGATGGGGCGGCAATGGTCGGGGTTACGACGATGGAGAATAGTTTGAAGGGCATTAGGTGATAGTGGAGTAGCGAGGTCTAAGTGGAAGGTAAGGTTTTGTGCATGGAGTGCATCGAAGTGCATTTGCAGGGTCTGGGTGATGGTATGTGGTGCAAATGTATACGTGACTAACTGTGCAGACACCTCTCGATACATTTTGAACTCCTACTGCTCATGGTCTTCCAACCCTAACTCCTCTGAGTGGCCAGTGGCACGCTATCTTTCGATTTCTTCTTGGAGAGAGACCGTGAGGGTCCTCTCTTATGCCAGGAGATTCTGTAGGGAGCATACCTATTGGTCATGGGTCTCCTGTGTGTAGGCGTACCACTGCTCTGCCTGTGCTTATTGCTCTAGCATTGTGTGCAGGGTTGATTCTGCCTTTTCCACCTATTCCATAAGTGTCTAGACTAGGGATTCACTAGTGGCGAGGTCATCTTTGACTTTCGTCAGAGTGAGCTTGCACTCTTCCACCTTAGCCCGGTATTCATTGGCTCGATGTAGTGCAGCATGGCCCGTTGCTTGAGCTACGACCATTGTCGCTTGGCTCTCATGTGCCGAGAGTTGGGCTTACATGAGATTGGAGGAGAGTTGCGAGGATTGGTCTTGCCTCCTCTATAAGATCATGCGGGTGACTTGCGGCAGTTGTGCCATGGCTTCAAGGAGATTCATCTCTATGATGTTAGGCACATGACAACTGTTCTACCATCATGTGGCTATAGCCTCCCAATGCCCTATACTGGGGCATGCTACAAAATTGTATGGCCTCTGCTAGGCCTACCCATGGTGTGGAAGAGGTGTCGGTGGTGAAGGATGTTGTCTCTTGAGGGGTGATGGAGACTGAGACGAAGGGTGGGGGTTATCAGCATAGTTTTGGCTCATGTATGGAGACCGATTTTGATGGTGTCATCGCCATGGATGTCTTCAATGAGAATAGGCCCTCCTTACACCTATTTGCCCTTATCTTGAGGATCTAACCACTGCATGCGTAGTTGTGATTGCACAAATTCATGCAACTAGCTTTCCTCATATTGGTTGAGTGGGTGACCTTGTTCCGGCTGCACCTGAGTGACCGGAGTGGCACTTGTCCTCGCTCCCTTGGGCCTTGTTTCCGTCTCTTCCTGCTTGCTCTGTACAGGACCGGTGGCGGCAGATTTCTCGATGAGGCCGAAGCCAATTGGCGAATGCTAACTTTTCAGGTAATAGAGGACCGGCATGTACAACATGGGATTGTCAATGACATCTCCGTGGGTGCTGAGATCATCTCTCATTTGGCTACAATAGTAGTCAGCCTAGTTCATCTCCTGGAAGTTCACCATTCTTAGCAAGATATTGGGCACAATGGATTGATGATAATCCATGTGCTTCACTTGTGTGAGCCATTGCAGGGCTCTTGTCGGGTGCTCTACCTTGGGCTAGTGGATGGTGGTGAACTAGATGCGGCCTCTGCACTTGTGGTAGTCGTAGTGACAGACCGGGAGTCGAGCTTCTTTTTTTGTTTAGAGTATTTCTCTGCCACCATTGGTAGGTTGAATGCTGCCCACACCACATTTTGATTGATCTAATAGTGGTGGGGGTTGCTTGCTGCATCTCGTAAGGCACCTATATGGGTGTTGCTATCGTAAGTCTTGAGAAATTTCGCCAACAGAGTCATGTCTAGGTGGCATGGGAGATGGGCTGCGACTCCTCCCAAGCCTGCAAAGTTGAGGGCTTCCACGACTGTTGGATCTTGGAGAGCGGCATATGTTGCTACAATGTTGGTAGTGGAGGGTGTAGTCCCAACCCTCATAAGCGAAGCTTGAGTGGATCACACAAGTCTCTAGCTCTTGGAGCCATACTTCTCCTAATGGCGAGTGTGCTTGTGAATGCACTATCTTGTACTCGCCTGCAGTTGTCACCGAGGTGCACTTTCGTGTTTTTGTCGGAGGCATGCTTGCTGTAGCTAGCTCTTCGTAGGCAGCCTATCTGGTGGAGGTTCCTTTGTCTTGTAAGTCCTCTGCAGGTATTTCGGTCGGCATTTGAATTGTGGCCGAAGGAGTGCTTCTAGAATCTGATGGGCCAGTGGCCTCTGGAATATGGCGAGGATGGAGACCTAGGTGAGCCTCGAATTTGAAAAAGTCATGTACAGATTCCATTGTAAACAAGAGGGGGAGTTGCATGATGAGGGAATTGGTGGATGAGGAAGAACAGGAGGACATCAATTTGCTAGTGGGAATGGAGAGGAAGTGGGTAGGAAATTGTTAGATTTCTGAATAGATTTTGATAAACTTTTACGATAACAGCTATGGTGACGACCTAGCAGGGTAGGCCTGCTTTTATAGATTTCTATCCCTCCGACCGATGGGATACTGGTATGGTGATAGTCAATGGTGAAACTCGATGGGGACGGTCAGCATGGAGTATCTTAGGCCGCAGCCGGTGTGGTACTGAAATGGCGACGGGGCGGTGCTGTTTTGGATGGTGACAATCCGACGAGGTATCATGATCGTGATGGTCGGCGGGGAACCTTTCGATGATGATCGGTTGTGTAAGGGCTTGGCGACGGTCGATAGCGAACATTTTGGCGATGGTCGATGGAGAACGTTTCGGTGACGATCTTCAGGGTAGTGACTGTGTAAAAAATGGGGAAATGAGAAGGAAGGGGGAGTGGGGTGGGGGAAAATGTGGACAGAGCATAGTGCACTTATGTTGTGCAAGAACATGAGCACTTGTAAAAATGCAAGAACGGACTCGAATCACCTAGTATGACCATGTGTGCATGTGCGGTGTGTTTCGGAGGGACTAGTGGGTTGCGGGTGTGTCGGGTGAGATGCCTACTCTACTGACTCACCTAGACCTAGATGTGATGATTATGATGAATGCAGTGGAGGCGGGTGCCTTACTGTAGCATAGTGAGTGAGGAGCCATGTAAGTATGCATCCAGCCTGTTCCTTACCTTGGATGTCAGAGGCACCTTTGTGTCAGACTTGGTTGTTGTGGTATCTGACTTCGAGTGTTCATCCCCCAGGGGAGGTTCTTGTGTAACTCTTGGTGGGGCAGAATTCAGTTCCTGTGGAGTTCCTCGACTGGTGGTGACGATGCTTGTGTGGAGTCGGACCGCCTGTGGCACCATGGCATATTTGGTACCTTGGGGCTGGCCTGCTGTATCCAGTTCATTGGCAAGTTCTTGTGATGCTATATCCTAGAGAGACACATGTTCTTGGGGTGCTACCTTTGACACCTTCAGGGTTTGCAATGTCTTCTTCTGGATCCAGGCGACTTTGTTGCCTCGACCGCCTAAGCGGGCAGTGTTGCGCAAATTATTGGTGATTCATGGCGGTGGATGAGGCGTGAGTGTTGGGCGCAGCTTTCTCCAGGTAGTGAATGTGTGTGGGGGAAGCGAACTTGAGGTGACCAGAGTTGCTGTTGCAGCATTACTATTCTCGGGGTGTTAGTTTCGATTGAAGTGACATTGGGCGCAAAGGATAGCATCTTGTACTTGTAGCTCGTAGATTTCTTGAGCGAAGGATGGTAGTGGGGGTTGAGCATGCAATGGCATTGATTTACCATTGCGGCGAGCCTTGTTCTCCTTTTGAGCTAGGCCTTTGAGCAGTGTGCTAGTGGAGGCTGGGGCTTCCAGTTGGCTTTGCTACATCACTTCATTGTTGTGAACCGGCGAGGTCGGGGCCAAAGAGGGGAGACTTGGTTTGCACAGCGGGACTATTGCCATTTAACCACCATTGGTAAGCAAAGTAGTTCGGGTGCACCAGTTGATTTGGTAGTTGACCGCATAGCACTAGGTTCCTCCTAGAATAATTTGCTCTTCAATGGCTTCTGTAGGGAGAACATAAAAGTGTATATCCATAGCTTGGTGAACAACCATTAGACTTAGATTTACATAACCCAAGGTTTGCAAAAGTTGGCCGTTTATAGATCTTATTGAGGCAATAGAGGGTTAGGGGTACCTGTAGCTTTTCCCATACCTCTAGGGAGATGAAATTGTGGCTTGCTCCTAGGTCCATGAGTGCTTTGATATGCATGTGCAGTTCTTGCTGAACAAGCAACCTAGCTGGTTCTATTGTTAGTTCATCCGTTGGTTGCATCTGTTCAGTCATTGCCTTAAAAAGGATCATTTGTCTATGTTGTCGGATCTTAGCATTACAAGTTTTGGCTTCCTCAATGGCTTGGCGCTTCATCTTAGCCACTGTCTACCTTGAGTTCTTTTTCTCTATGCATGGCTTGAAGGGTGGAGATAGTGAGTGGTCCATAGTATCTTTTCAATTTACTTCCATTTAGATAGCCATCCATTTGTATTCCATCAGGGGTGGCTATTTGGCATAACCCCTGGGGGTGATCTCAATGATGCGGTAAGGACCCATACCTCGGTACTTAAGCTTACATTTGGTGTTGCAAACACTGTATAGGAGTGCCAAGTCTCCTTCCACCAGGTCCTTATTCTTGAGGTTGCAGTCGAACCACTTTTTATGTCAGGCCTTTTCTACTCAGAGAGCATAGGCTGCTCACAACCTTATCTCTTCTAGCTTTTTGAGGTCGACTAGCCTCTCGGCTAGTGCGTTTTCCATGAGTTTTTCCTTTATAGCAAGATGGAGGCTGGGCACTACATACTCCATTCACATTATTGCCTCTACCCCAAAGGCTAACTTGAAGGGGGTACAATGTGTTGCCACCTTGCAGGAGGTCCTGCAGGCCCAGAACGCTGCTATGAACTTATGCACCCAGTCAGTATGACTGGCTTCTATTGTACATGTGATAATCTTACAACAAGTTTTGTTGGAGCTTTTGGCCAAGCCATTTGCTCTCGGGTAATATGGCGTTGACTTCCTATGAATGATCATGAACTCGCTTGTCAGGATTGCTATGGTTTCATTGATGAAGTGAGTTCCTCAGTCACTAACTAACTCCAACGGGCATCCAAACCGCGTGATGACTTGTTCATATAAGAACTTGGCGGTGGATCTTCCATCAGCCTTTACTGTGGCCCTTCCTTCTACCCACTTGGTGAAATAGTCAGTGGTGGAAAGGATGATGTATTGTGCCCTGATCCCCTGAGCGGCTGGGTTTATGGGACCAATAAAATTGATGCCCCACTTCTCGAAGGGTTGGTCAGCCACTAGGATTCTAGTTAGGGGCATCATGTCTGCCCTGTATGGGATTTGGATGCGTTGGCAGGGGTCACATGGTTTGATGAATTCGGCTACGTCTCTGAAGAGTGTTGGCCACCAGAGACTAGCTTGCAGCACTTTACGCACTGTAACCTCAGTAGCAAAATGGCCTCTTGTGATTTTTGAGTGGGCTTCTTCAAGCACCTCGATGTATTCATGTTCACATACGCATCTTCATAGTATGCCATCCTTACCTATGCAGTAGAGTTGGCCTTGTAGAGGAGTGTGGGGTAGAAGAGATGCATCATAGCACAAAGAGTGAGAGCACAAGTGAGGCAAAATTCATGTATTAGAATGAAGGAATGACCTCCATTTTATAGAAAGAGAGGATGGTGTAGGCACCTCCCCTAAATTAGTGGCAATCAACCCCTACATTAGTGGGATTGGCCTAAATCAAAGGAACCTCCCATGTGGGGGCCTTTGGCTTACATCATCACTTAGGTCACACACTAGACACATCATAGCATTAGATGTGCCTCTACAACACACACACACACACACACACACACATGTGACTCCCCTAGATGCACACTTGTGCCGTAAAGCAAGCCCTTGACCATAGTTATCCCAACATACCCCCCCTCAAGGGTTTGCCTCTTGCAATGTCAAGGATACATCTAGTCTCATAGTTTCTCATGCCATCTCATGGTGGCCACACATGGCCATCTCATGGTGGGCAAGGATAAATCTATGTCTAGGATCTCATGCTAGCAAAGGTGCCCAAGGGTTAAGGTTTACAAAACTGGGATAGACCAAACACATATCACATGGCCTAAATCATATGGAGTACTACTCCAGGCAGAGAACCTCAAAATTTGACCAAGTGATGATAAACATAAAAATCAAAGACAAGTTGCTCAAAAGGCAAAGTCCTTGTCTTCTACCACAAAGTTGGATGCTTCATTTGCTAATGAAGTTCTCTCTTCAACCAAATTTGTCATAGTCCTCTTTTTCTCATTGCAAAAATTTTCAGAGTGATTATTCTTTCCACCATATGAGCAAGGGTTGATTCTATAACAATCCTTCTCAAGGTAATTATTTTTCCCATAGTGTTTACAAGCCTTGTACTTGCTCTTTGAAAACTTCACTGCAAGTGCCTTTATATGCATTTTGCCCATTCTTGAAGTGTTCTTTCTTTCCTCTTCTTGTAAGGCACTAATGATGCCATCTAATGAGGGTTGAGGAATTATTTTGAAAGTATGAGAGCTAGTAACAAACAAAATGTCTAATTTGTGCCATGCTTCAAAAGGGATTCCAAATCTGAAATTTGGTGTACATAGTCATCACCCAAACCTAATGCAATGATGGTATAGGCTTTCTCAATTCTCTTTGCATCAGTAGTTGTAGAAGTAGAGTCAGTGGCTTTTCCTTTACCTTTTGTTGTAGTCGATTCACGTTCCTGAGAGGTTTGAGTTCCTTCCTTGACTAAGTCCCATAGATTTTCCTTCATAAGCATAAACTTTATCTTCATTTGCCAAGTATGGAATCCTTGGCCATTGAACTTGTCAAATTTATAAGTAGCCATGAGAGGGTCTTACCTTTGTCAGGTAGTGTCTACTCTCTTACAAAATGACTAATCTTGTGGAACAAAGAAATCTCCCTCACCATACAAATGTAGATTGCTAGAGATAAATTCAGAGAATCCTAATTGTTTAGCATATTCATACCCTGTTCGCTTCTCCCAAAGTTTATTGGCTGGGGTCTTCTTCACTTTGAATTTTGTCCTTCTTCTAGTCTTCTTCAAATGATTAGCATTATAAGAACCTTCAGAGCTTGGCATTTTGACAAGAGATCAGTCTCAACTAAATTTCAAACTAAAAAAGCATTCTCTGATCTATACTTTGGCATTACTTCAATGCTCAAGCATCACTCTGGCATTTACTCTAGCATCAAATGTCCAAAACTGTCAAAAAATGCATTGCAATAGACTAGCTCAACTTGGAGGGCACAATTCACACAACTGAAGAAGAGTTTGAGAGGGCTTTTTGTGCAAAACTAAAGCTTGAATGCCTAAGTAAGTTCACCACAGAGCATTGCTGAAATAGTGCACCTTTTTGTCTAGGAGAGTTATGCCTTCTTTGACTGTCTTTTCTCTAATTTCTCCTTGCTCCAGCAAGCATTGGCCTTCAAAATTCATCGGCAGTAGGCTCTAGGCATGGATAGAAGGGCTTAGGCAATGGTTGAGCAAAAGAGTAAAATCGTATGTTTTGATGTTTCAACTTGCTTGGATTAGTGTGGGAGGAATACACCATCTCTAGGAGAACGCTTTGGGCTAGCGGAGCACCCCATAGTGTGGAAACTCCAACTAGAAGGGCTTGGCAAAAGTCACAAGGAATGGGGAGAATAGAGCTAAACAAATTCTGAGAAGGAAGGAGGAAGAAAGCTCAAAAAGAGCTGTTGGAGAAGATGATGAGGTGGCACTACCAAAATGAGTTCTATAAAGCTTTCTAGCTCTGATACCAAATGTAGAGGAGTGTGGGGTAGAAGAGATGCATCATGGCACAAAGAGTGAGAGCACAAGTGAGGCAAAATTCATATATTAGAATGAAGGAATGTCCTCCATTTTATAGAAAGATAGGATGGTGTAGGCACCTCCCCTAAATCAATGGCAATCAGCCGCTACATCAGTGGGACTGGCCTAAATAAAAGGAACCTCCCATGTGGGGGCCTTTGGCTTACATCATCACTTAGGTCACACACTAGACACATCATAGCACTAGATGTGCCTCTACAACACACACACACACACACACACACACACACACACATATGTGACTCCCCTAGGACTGGCCTAAATAAAAGGAACCTCCCATGTGGGGGCCTTTGGCTTACATCATCACTTAGGTCACACACTAGACACATCATAGCACTAGATGTGCCTCTACAACACACACACACACACACACACACACACACACACACACACACACACATATGTGACTCCCCTAGGACTGGCCTAAAACCTAGAAAACAAATTGAAAGTCAAAATGCAAAAACTCAGAAAAGGGAAGTTCTAGAACATGAAACTACTTTAAAACTTGATAAAGGTCCTTAATTTTATTATTTTTTGAGGTGATTGGACCACACACAACCTTAAAAATCAAGCCTACTAAGTTCCTATCAACTTGAAACACCAAAAAGCATCCAAAATGAGCTTCCTAAGCTCAAAAATGGCATTCCTACATGAAACAATAGATTTTTGTCCTCTCTCTCTCTCTCTCTCTCTCTCTCTCTTTCCACCTCTCTTCTCTCCTACAACTCCACTAACAAGCTCCAAGGTAAGCTTGAAAATGTGTGCAATGGGAATATATCGAAGGGAGACAAGTGCAAATGCAAAAGCATAACTTTTCTCCCTGGAAGCAGCGCCAAAAATGTGGTGCGGTCTCAGTGATGACTCATATGTTGTGGGGTAGTTGAAGATATGCTGACGAAGTTTCCACTCCTGCCTACTCCTTGTGGGAGCAATGCATAGCACGAGCCATCCACAAGTGTCACTCAATCGGCCTCCGGATTGTTGCAAATGTGGTTTCACACGAGAAAGAGAGAAGGGGAAGAGAGGAGGGGAGAGGGAGAAGGAGGGAGAAGGGAGGAGGAGGAAGGGAAGAAGGAGAAGGGAGTGAAGGGGGATAGAGTGACAATCACAAAGGCACTACAATGGAAACAAGAGAACACCCAAAACACTCCCTTGGAAGAGAAGAGGGAGCTTGTATTCAAACTTGTGCAAACAACAATGAAGACCAAAGTCAACCCTTTGGCCTTTTATACATGTCACCTTTTGAAGGGAGGGCCAACCCTTTTCCTTTTTAGCACTCTCCCTCACTTTACAACCATGGGCTCTTGGGTTCGTAAGGCACCAAGGCATATTGCTATTCTTACCGACTCTCCCTACTAGCAGAAATAGCGCTTGTGTTAACCATATTAAAGTGCTTGGGACAAACTTGGTATTTGGAGGTGGTCCTAACTGATTCCCAAATAATGCTTGTGTTAGCCTCGCCACTCCTAGGCTCGGATGATTTGGGGCTCAAACTCCCTGAGCGCCCTCACACCTTCACTTGTTTGGGGTTCGAACCTCATGAATGCGGCTTAAACCCTAGAGTGACAAGGCTAGGCTTCAGTGAGACACTCAAAGGTAATCCTGAATGTTGCTAGGAAGCCTTTTCTTTGGAATATTTGGGAAACAAACTCCCTAAGTTTGAGTTGTATTTCTTCTGGGGCTATTTTTGTTGGTGTTGCTATTTCTTGTGGATGTGGAGCTGAACAGTGTAAGGTGCATGCACTCTTTATGGCCCAGAAGTGTGCATCTCCTTATTCCTGCACCTCCTTGTTCTGGGCGGGGACAGCTGGAACATACAGCCTGTGCATGTTGCCTGGAATCTTTGGGCTTTGGAGCGGACTTTTGACATTTGAGGATCAAACTTCCTGAGTTTGAGCTATACTCCTTCCATGTGCACACTGCTTGTAATCATCGACCTTGGTGTATTTCATTATCAAACTCCCTTGAGCTTGTCCTGTTAGAGTAGATCATTCGGCTTGGTCACCTTTACTCATTGATTACCCTGCATTTGGTGGTTGTACTCTGTGGATGTTAACACCCCTTTTTGATACTACTAAAAGAATACAAAACACAATCTAATTAAAGTATATAGGATAGTCACAATTTCAATCACCAGGCTGGTTTAGGACACGTTTAGGACAGTCACAATTTCAACCACCGGGATGGTTAGGACACTGTCAACAGTTTCAACCACTGGGATGGTTTAGCCTAACGGTCTCAACTTCACATATTAGACAATAACAAGTATATTTCTTTTCATTTCTGAATTTCACCATTAGAAAATAACAATATATTGCTTTTTGAGTGCTTTTCATTTATAAATTCCACAATTTAATAGTGGTATATGACCCGAATAGAAGGAAATTAAATTTAACAAATTTAAGTACTAAGAAACACAATAATTTCAACCACCGAGCTGGTCAATAACTAATGTCTATTCAACCACGCTAGTTCAGGACAATCACATAGCTGGTGATTGAGCTGAAGCAGCCATGGTTGCATGATGTTCCAACCACCGGGTTGGTTTAGTAAAATAACAATATATTGCAAAATATATTGCTGTTAACTTTTGCTCAACCATGCCATCGGGCTAGACAACAACTAATGTCTGTTCAACCATACTGGTTCAGGACAATCACATCATTGGTGATTGAGATGAACCAGCCTACGATTGCATGATGTTCTAACCACCGGGATGGTTTAGGACAATCACATTTAGTCCAAGCCTAGTTTAAGAAAAGAAACAGGTAAACTATCCCAAAGCTCAATCACAAACAACCACCAGGATGGTTTAGGCACCACTAACTTAGGTTGTATCTAGCATGTGTATGATGTGCTCCTCAAACACCTTTCATCCCATCCGCTTCTTATAGATGTCCTTTCTATTTAGAGAAACTCTCGTATTTTTGTGCCAAAACGTCATCACTATAGCAATGACTTTTGTACTTAGGTTGTCTCTCCTTTTCTTGTGTTCTATTGAAGCCCACAGACTTCTCGGATCGAGATGATCGTGCATTGCTTCTACTCTACATTCAACTACTAGAGCCATGTTGGTCCTTTTGATTGACAACATCTTCGACATTGTGCACCCAAGCCATTTCTCCTTTATTTCAAGGGACACCAACATAGCTAATGTTGCCCTCTTTGCAGCTAGTTGATCCAAGCTGTGCACCCCTTTCACTTTTTGTAGGCCATTTCTCAGGTTAGAGAGCATCGCTTCTTGGGCATGCATCTCCCGAGGTGTTGGTAGGGTTATTACTCTATGAACTTTAGAATGCAGGCTAAAGCTTGTGAGGACTCGAGACTGGTAATCACCTGAATGGCTTGATGTTGCTGCCTTGAATGCTCCCATCAATCATGACACCATAGCTTGTGTTCTTCCCTCCACCAATGGCAATGATCGAATGCATGCATCTGCAACCGTTTCTTGCTACTACTTTGCAAGGACTTTTCTTTGTTCTCTTTGTTTCTCCCTTCGCAAATGTTGCAAAAGTGTCATCTATTGCCGATTCGATACCGTGCCAGTGCTTTCCTCGACCTGCACTATGCTGCTTGTGCCTGGCTTTTTGGCTATCTTGTTCCGCAGCCTCTGTTTGCTTCTCTTGCAAGCCATGTTGAGCTACATGTTGCCATTGACACCATGGCCATGATCAGTCCAGAGTACACCTAGAGAAGCTAGTTGGTGAGGCAAGCAAAGAATAGAAGACAACTTACCCGAAAGAAGACAATGGCAAACCAAAGCCTGCGTAAGGTCATGTCGAGGTGTGTGTGGTTGCAGGACGTTTGCAAGGCATGGGTAGGTTACAGGTATTTAAATCTTCCAAGATTTGATAGGCGGGAGGTGTGAAAATTCAAAATATGTGGGAATAGTGAAATTTTATCCGCCCGGTTTTCCCCCCTCTGATGATACACGTCAGCAGAATTGGATATCCCAAACAAGTGCAATGTGGCCTAAAATGCTGCAAAACACAAATAGGCCAAAGGGCACGCTATCGAGTTTGATGCTGTGTATTATTAAATGCAATGATCTTTGGCATGCTTATGAGCCATATAGCAAGCAAGTGCATGGAAAAAGAAACAATTCAAAATTGTAAATAGTGTTGGATTTATTAAAATATCTTTGCACATGCAAAATTTGCACTTTTTCAACTTCTTTCATTTTAGGGTGAATCTAGATACCAATACCAATAACTATCAATGTTTTAAGACCACCATGCACTAGTCCCAATAGTTTGGATTCCAAATTTTCAATCTGTTTTGGTTTTCAACAAATCAAAAGAAAGTTATGGAGTGTGCCCTCAAATGGGTATGCATCACTTTTGCACAACATTGGAGGCCCATGAAACCATGCAGAATGATCTTATTTAGGTGTGTCCTTGGGTTGAGGAGAATCTCACATAGTGTACTTTAGAATGATTACTTGGTTGCATGTATATATAGAACAAAATTTTGATGTTTTTAAATAAATTGCTATATCATATAGTCTTCAGGATGCATGCTTCACATGCAACATAGCACTTATAATGCTTTAACAGTCTCGTTTCAAATCCTTATTCCATAATTTTTTGTTCTCATGTTCAAATTTGGAATGTGTACTACAACTTGAAGACAAAGTCTGTCGAATTCCGTTGAGCAACAATGCATAAGTTATGGGTCATGCAAGATACCCATATATAGAAAAGTCCTTGAACCTCACCAAAAATTGCTACACCCAAGCAAACAATGACCCAAGCTCATTAATTGTAGAATTTTACCAATGTAATTTAGACCTTATGTACATCAAAAAACACATTATTAAAATCCGTATATGCATATGTAGAAGGCCTTTGTTTTGTCTTATTTATGTCGAGTTGGTTCTGTAGTTGTGATGTCGTCCTCTTGGTGGCTTGATCATTTTTCAATCTCTATGTATTTCTCATTTCAATATTCTTGTTGTCCAATGGCATTATATCTAGTATGTGCAAAAGTCCACCTAGTAAATCTTGGACAAGAGAAATAGTCTTCTTCCTCACTTATCCAACACATTGTAGTCTTGAAAACAATAAACCTTGACTTTAAGCACATTTAGAAAAACATGATAAATAGGCAAATACCGTTACCTACTAATGCCACCATCATCATATGCATGAATGACTTCAATATTTGGGTCCACCGTGTTTCTTAAATTAGGAAAAATCTCTTGCAATACTAATTATCAGAACGCACATTGTCTAGGATCCTTGAGAAGGAAATAAAATCCTTCTTAATAATTACACTTTTTCAAAGAATTAAGTTTACCATGTGCATGTTCTCCAACAACATCATCCATAAAGTTTATGGAAAAACATGAATAAGAGAAGCATAGGAGTTATTTTGTGAGAAATGCATGATATACTTCACAACTACAAAAGAATAAGTTTCAAGATACACAATATGTAGCTTGCACCCTATGCTTCCTTGCACCACCACCATGAATTGCCAAGCATTTTGTTGGTTGCATACACCTCTTCCTATGCTTATATCTGAGAGGTGTGCTCCTAATTTTCCAATTTGTGAAGTAATACAAAGAGATCATATTTGAGAGAAAAAGTTTCTTGCAATAAGCCTCGTTGTTGTCCAAGCGCTTGATGAGTCTTCTATCCTTGCCTTAGCATTAGTATGTTTTTGGATCTCTTTTTGAAAAATAGAACATCCTCTTTCTTCTCCTAAGAAGATTTTATGCAAATTATGTAGAGGATTTTGAAAATTTCCGAATGACTAACTTGCATCACAAGTAGTTGAAGCTTTGGAGAATGGGCTTGTGGATCATTGTGACCAATGTGATTACAATAACCAAGCACTCCCCTCGTACTCCCCAACAACTATCTCCTATGTAATAGATAAAACTTGGCATATTTCCAAGTGTGGGAGGTACACCTCCATTGAATTGAGTCCTTGCTCCTTCCACTTGCAATTGGTCTAATATTTTCCTATCCATATTCTTGTTTCTATTGCATTGATAAATTGTACCATTCTTGGATTGCAACTTCAATTTGCGAGGAGCATTTTTGTTTCTTCTTATTGGTAACATCCTCAAATGGAGCCATGCAAAAGAAAGAGAAAAATGGAGTGGCAACAAAGATTTGAGATTAGAACGTGATAATAGGGTGAGAGCCCTTGTAACAACTTGCGAGGGGTATGGTAATAGATTGAGAAGAAGAAGCAACAAAGATTTGAGGGTCAAACATGTAGGATGAGGATGAGGAGGATCAAGGGTATGAAAAATGATTTGGGTCAATAGAAATCGTTAGGGGGGAGGTTAAAAGACCATTTAAATTGACATTTTTGAAAAATTAAAATTGACATTTTTGAAATCATTAAGAGAGGTTAAAAGACCATTTAAATTGACATTTTTGAAAAAAGTAAATTTTTGGAGGATGTGCTATCCGTGATACAATTTTGGGGAAAGGGGGAACTCTCCTTGTGAGAGTAGAGGGAAAAAGGGGGAACCCCCCTTGTGACAGTAGAGGGGAAGCTTTTGGAAGTAGTGTCCCCCCCTTTTTTGAGGGGGCGGTGCGCTTTTGGGAGATACTGGGAATCTCCAAAGCCTAGGACTTGGTTCGCTTTTCACTTTCCTGGAGTGATGGAACCCTCTCTAGGACTTATGCATCCTAAATCTATTTTCCTAGTCCATGCCTTATGAGTCCCTTTTTGAGTCCAAATCTCCCCTAATGGCACCACGCTAAAAGTTACAACAAACTCTTGAATATGCAATGATCTTTTTGTCTCAATGTGCAATGAATCTCTATTGAATAAAGCCTCTACATTACATGCATCCTAGCCCCTACTATGAACTTAGCTTGTGGAAAAGTCACTCCAACAAAGTTTCTCTTTTGTTGCTTAAAAATGCATGTTATTCATTGCTTACCATCTAATATGGTCTACTACTCTCCTGCCTATAGTCTCATGGGAGTTATGCAGGAGACTGGAGGAGCCTTTCATAGATGAGGAGCAATGGGAAGTCCTCAAGGCCCTTCCAACGCAGAAGTGTCTTGGAAAATATGGCTTGTTGACTCCGGCCTTCTTTCATAACTTCTGGGAGATCATTTCCACCCCATTCCACTCAGCTTGCCCAGGAGATCTTCGACACAGGTTCCCTTCCTCAATCCCTAAGCAAGGGGTGGATTTGCTTGATCTTGAAAGGGGGAGACAGGTTAGACATTCGGCAGAGGTGGAAGAGAGGCCGAGAGAGAGCCTGTTCTCTCTCACCTGATTTCTTATTTGCATGAAAAGAGTTGGAAATATAACTGAAAGACATTAATAGATTGTGTTTGAATACGACATCTTTGAATTCAACAAGGATTGGCTAGTTGAAGTAGGACTAGTAGTGTGATTACCTGAGGATTTGTTTTTGTTATGCAAGTTTGTGCCTGAATTATTGTTTCTTTCTCCAGCCACAACTGCTTTTTGGCCGTTTTGTGATCGTACAACAATCTGCAAACATAATCTTTTATTGTAGATGCATGTGGAGATACCGGATAAATTGGATGTGTCCGCTTAGAAGACTTCAAACCCAATTTGCTAAAATAATTACTACTCGCTACACTTCGCTTATAAGTGACGAAACTTTCCTACATTCAACTTTCGGGGCAAGGAAGTTTAGCCTAATGTCTAACTTATCATGCTCCATGCAACAAAAGGTTTTTTATGTCACCAACTTCATCTAAGTCATTGCAAGGAAGTTTCATAGTGGACTTATTTCACCAACCTCATCTAAGTCATTGCAAGGAAGTTTTATAGTGGACTTAGTTGATGTGCAAGGAAGTTTCATAGTGGACTTAGAGTACATCACCTGCATGCCTTACTCCAAGCAAGTAAGTAAGTTTCATAGTGGGCTTAAGAGTACATCAACTCCAAGCAAGTAAGTTTCATGGTGGACTTAAGAGTACATCAACTGCATGCATTACTCCAAGCATTAAGAATCAACAATCCATGTAACATATCGGAGGTACTTTTAGCCTTACTTTACCCATTAGAACTATAATACTTATGCATTTAAATCCCAATTGAGTCATTTGATATTTTCCCTTTAGCTTTTAGCACAAATTTTTAAACATGGAGGGTTTCTTTATGTGTGTGACGATATCTATCTCCATTAAGGCTATACAAGCTTGAACCACCATCTAGCAATGGGTTAAAGAAGGCTAATTATGGTAACATAAGATCAGCCTCGGAATAGCAGTCAAAAGAATAGTTATGACTATTATAAATTGCAATGGTCTATAATTTTGATCAAATAGTGTGGTCAGTCACATATGTTGGTTTGTAATTTACAAGAATATGATGTTGGTCATAGAAAAGGTGTCTTAACTTCAATCCTTCACAATTTTTATAAAAATCTACAAAAAAGTGAGGATGGGGGAGTGTTGTCCAAGATGATGCGCTCCTATACAAATCCATTCTATGTATCATGGATGATAACGATGAGATGAGGTCGCAACCGCAACAAACTCAAGACCTTAGCGAGGATCTTGTATGAAGTGTCAAGCAGGGTGATTGGTCTCCAGTGCATGCTCCCTATATTTTAAGTACACTTTTTGTAATACAAAGACACAGACAGGTCCTCTGTGCCAACAATTACAATGATTAACAACCAAAGTCCCCAAAAAAGAGTACGGTCCGTACACTTCTGAAGCAAAGTATGCATGATAATATGAATGGGAGTATCGTCCAAGATAGGCGCCGTCAACCCAAAGCTTGACCAGTTGACGTATCCAGTCATCTATTATATTATTTGAGAGAGAAAGCGAGCTTACCGAGTTTATCAACCCTAGCAATACATTTCTGTTTGCCACCGTCTGAATTCCAATTGCTGTCACTCATTTGCAATAAACCAAAACTTTCGCCCATCTTTTGACTTCGTGTCGTCTGTATGTGTCGTGAATATAGTCTTGGTACAAACATGAGTGTGAAGGCTCGCGTCGTGAACTCTTCGTTGCGTCCCGATTTAAAAAGCTTACAAAAAACGGTTTTATCGTCGACCAACTGCTCATCGAGCAACCATAAATTTTTTCCATGCAGAGTGAAGTGATCTTCTAATGCGTTGAAAAAGAGTTGATGCACGGGGCAAGACCCATCCCTTCACACATGCAAGATCCATACACAAATACTACAATCAATAGCTATCGCCAACTCGGGAGGAAACATAGTACAGTAAATGAATTCCCTTTTGGACGCTTTAATGCTTTCAGAGCCACAAATGGGAGAGCTTTCTATCTTTCCTAAGTCGCACCTGGAAAGCTTCGCGGTTGGTTTCAAATAATGACGGGGACGTCCACTGGATCACAACAAGAAACATTGTTAAAACTATCCCCTCTTCTTGGTGACAAAACATCCACATGCCAGCATCGCGATATGCTCGAAACAGCATATGGAGCCACATCATTTATGAAAACGCAGAAAGTTCAAAAATAGAACTAGAAACACATCCAACTGCAAGCCCGGCCCGATGCACAGAGAGAATTAAAAAAATGTGTCTTACGCTTTCCCAAGTCATACACCAAAAAGATCAAAGCGCTTCCTGATCTTTGACAGATCGACCTCACCTTGAAGCTGGCCGTCGCTAGGATTACAAGCTACGTGCAAGGTGCATGATTTGAAGCTTCAGTTGAGAAGGAAAAGGATGGTGGTCTGGAGAAGTGGGAAGGTCGTGAGGACGGCAACGGCGGTGTAAACCACACACCAGATGGCTCCTGCGATACAGAAAGCGAGGACGGAGGCGAGAGGCATGAGGAATCTGGAAATTGCTGCGGAGAAAGGCAGGGGAAAGAGGAAGGCAACCATAGCTGTGTAGCTAAAATGGCTATGGCATCCTTCTATATTCCATTGAAGGTTGGCCACCTCGAGGTTCATGCGACACCACGTGCCCACGTGTCCTCCTCCTAACTCAACACCTTTTCTCTCAAATTAATTTGCATGGTGATTAACAAGGGCGCACTTGGTGCACAAAAGCACTAGTTCAAAAGCATAGAGAATTTAGCTCCTAGCCCCTTTTTGCCTTTTTGGCCTTCCCTCTTAGAAGGGGAGGTCTTAGTGATGAAATCGATCCCAAAGAAACGAAACGAAATTAGGTATTAAAGTATTTCGTGGCTTCCACATGTTAGTCCCTTCCGTTTCCATCATCCACTACTATTCGTCTATTCCCAGTTCTGAATTGGACAGATTCCCTCGATTTCACGCCTGCCATCTCTTCGTTGGGCTTGAATTTCAGAAGCTTTCCTTGTTCAGTGTGCCGTAAGGTGATGAGGTGGTGTGAGGCCCAGGAAACGGCAATAGTGAGTCGGGAGCCCCTTGGTGTGATCGATGTAGCCTACGAACAGTCTCTCTCTCATACCATTTATTTTTTCCCTCGCCCATTGTTTGCCATTAGGCACGCCCAATGAATCTAATTCATCTTGTTTTTTTCTTTCATGAGTTATCGGCACCAAGTGGAACCATTTTCATTGAGTTAGAATGAGTACCATATAATAGTACAATACAATTGCCTCATACTTCCTAACCAATATCCTTACAGTTTTTAAGAACCAGGTTCATACAACTGTATTGAAACCATTCCGTGGAACTCCCTGAAATCTAGTACCATACTTCCTCTTTGTAGTTTTTATTGATTTAGAACTAGTACCATACAACTGTACTGAAACCATTCCTTGGAACTCCATGAAATCTAGCATTTCTGTAATCTAAGCAACATTTTTTGAAACCATTAGCAAACCACCCAGATGATATTCCAATTTATTAAATGCAACTCCTTCATGCAAACCACAAAACCAAGAAAAGTGCCACTAGCCAACGCGCATTAGCAACCAAACAATAAAGAACAGGATATTGAATTTTAGGACCATGTGCTTCTACACTTGTAGTAAATCCATCATAGGAAATTGCAACTGCACTTGTTTTTTGCATTGCTTGCCACGCAATGAGTCAATGCTTTGATCTGGGTGTATTTCTAAACCTTGATAGCTAAAGGCATAAGATAATAAATGAGGCCTATACAAGAAGCCCAAATGTGCCAGCTTATGCAAAATTGCTATGTTATGACTAGACATAGAGACCGACAAGTCGATAAAATGCACAAAATCCTCTACGTCTTCTTCGATTGTGACCATCCATAATTCTAATTTCATATTCAGGAATCTATGAGAGACACCATGATCTTTTAATGCTTGAATATAGACTTTCAAATGCTCACAAAGCTCATGTAAGACCTCGGTTTTTGTGCTCACCAAGTAAATCATAGGCTGAACAATGAACACACCAAACACCTCAGGTTTGGTCAGCAGGTTGCATGACAAGTGGCAGATAGTGCTTTAACCAGGCTAGCTATACTTCACCCTTGGTTACATCTCTGGTCACTTTCACTGCACTTGGCAGCCCATAGTGCCATATGGCACCTCTACCATATCAACACAGTGCTTAGTCAGTCTGCCTAGTCAACATTCCCTATCATCATCTACCTAGTGAACACTACCACATGGCAAAGTGTCAGATGGCATAGTTGCCTCTTCACAGGCATGGTGCATTTCTACATGTGACGTCAGTCTACCACATTTGGACACCTCATCATTTTGACCACTCCCCTTGATCAAAGTTTGGCCTATTTTTTTGGGAGCCATAGCTTTTGATCCAAGTGGAATTTGGAGGTGATCCAAAAAGTGAAAATGATTGCCAAATCATGCTCTATGCGTTGAGCACTTCAGATATGAATTTTGCATTATCCACAGGCCATAATAATTGAATCCTCATTATCAAAACCACATCCTAAACCATTGTTGTGTACCCAGCACATAAAATGATCCATATAAAATTCATTTGCTATTTTTTGCACTTTGACGTGTAGTCTAGCCATAGACTAGCACCACCATAGAGTAGATCCAGCTCCGCCAAGCTAAGTCAACGATTGCCACATTAGCCGTTTAGCTCCCATCGGCATGAGTCTCATTTGGTTCTATGATCGGTGTACACACTCACACATTTGACACTAGTTCAGTACTCTTGGCATTTGGCAGTTTTGTTCATTAGTGTGACACTTGGAAGTGATCTTTCTCGGATTCAGGATTATTGCACATTTGCACACACATGCCACCCATGTAAAGTCACACATTGTTGACTCTTTTCTGGCATTGTTTCCTGCACACATACATCAGACTTGTACAACCTCTTGGTTCCTGCACACCAGAGCACCAGATGGCCTCCAGCTTAGAGTTCTTCACATCATACAGTTGATGATACATCATTCATTTCTCTAGACGAGATTTGTGAGTGGAAAGAGAACTTACTTTAACCATTCATTGCCATAGGGTATACTGGTTTATGACACAAACTGGAGCCTCATTGGCTTTGAGAGATTGGGCACATATATTCCACATGTTAGCATGGATCAGCCCACACTTTTGGTAAGCCCTTAGCATGAGGCACATTTGGCATAGTAAGCCCTCAGCATGAGGCATACTTGACAGTAAGCCCTTAGTACGAGGCTGCCTCATCTACATCAGCACAGACTTATTCTAGTGATGTATAGACATCACATTCATGCATGGATCCCACTCCATCTACTATCACACCAGATGCGAATTCTCACCAGGAGTTCAAATGATCATGTGGGTTTGATGCAGGTAAGTCCTCGGTACGAGGCATGCACATCTCTAGCCTCATGTGGAGATACATGCCATAGTGCATCTAGCTCTTTAGGTAACTCCATTCTAGCATCCATCACTAAAGATTTCACCTTTGACATGGAGCATATATCTTGGACACCGTTTCCACACTCATTTCATATCAACACATTAGTCTTCAAGACATTCCAGCATCAGCTCATTCATGCTGCATTACCCCACCATTGGATCAAGTGATTACTAGCTCTTTCGATCAGAAGGTCATTCATTAGCATGAGGATCCTTATGCATCAGTGTAGTCCTACACCAATGCAGTGGACATTATTTTGGGTACAAAAAAAATCCAAGAGAGGCTGCAATTACGAATCGCTACATAAGAGTCCACAAACATGTATGTACTCTCATCTGGTAAGAGCTATTAAGTTCCAGATGCAACTTGTGCCACAATGAAAGAAGGGCAAGAGTGTCTTCAAATTGGCTTTAGACACGCACGAGCACATCTTGGGTGTCTTGGAGCAATGGACGAGGACGAATGAGATAGTACTAAGAAAATATATGGTCTCATTACAGGGAAATAATATGTCTACTTGTCCTACAAGATGGAATTTGTATTTGAGACTGCTTCTTTTTAGTATATCCCAAACAACCACCGTGCTAGTTTTATTAAATTATTTTTGTAAATCCCGAACGGTTAAAAACCATGCTTGTTTTTAGTATATCCCAACAACCACCGCGTTGGTTTCCCATAACGAATCCACACATCCTATAAATCCATTCATCTTGTAATAATAGAAGCAAACCACCACATTGGTGGCTATTAATATCCTAATGCAAACCAACATTGTGCTGGTGATAACTTATCCTACACTAATCCTACACTACTACCGTGCTATCCCTACACTACTGCCATGCTATCCTAAAATTTGTTGCACAGTGCTATACTAAAACAGTGCCCTTTAGACTGTTTATCATTTCGTTAGCCGAATGTCAGATTTCATCCCATGCTTGCATTTAGTATATCCCAACAACCACCACACTGGTTTCCCATAACAAATCCACACATCCTACAAATCCATTCATCTTGTAATAATAGAAGCAAACCACCACGCTGGTCACTGTTAATATCCTAGTGCAACCAACCACCGCACTGGCGATAACTTATCTTGCACTAATTCTGCACTACTACTAGGTGCTATCATAAAATTTATTGCACAGTGCTAGTGCCCTTTAGACTGGTTATGGTTAAACGTCAGAACCATCGGGCTACTTAAAACACTTAAGTACTAACATGGAAGCATGTCGATACAAAATTAGGTATTATGAGCACCATGAGGATATCCACAAGTTCAAGAAATGTCTACAAGATTTTTATTGTTTCAAAACACGATGACATTTTGCTTTTTCAAGAAAATTCCAGACTCCCAACTATCTTATCCGCCTCTCTATAGCAAGTATCTCCCAGCTCTTGAGGCCAGTCTGTTGCACAATGGTAGACCTCTTCACACACTCGGATTACACACTACTTGCTTGACTCTGCCGACTTATATGCCCATAGTAACTCCTCCTTTCACTAGGGGTCCTCTTCATCCTGGTCTTTGCGCTCTATACATCTTCACGCCTCTATTATGTCTTGCCAAAAGAAACCTACATCATGGTCTTTACAAGTACCTTAAAGGAGCAGGAAAAACAATAGCCAAGGAAATTAATATTCATCATTTATGCCGACTCCAAGTATCACACCCATCACCAAAGCATATCCTCCTGGCAGCTATTTTCCTCCTCCGAGTGTGTTTCTATGAGGATGCCATCCAACATCGTTTTCAGATAGATCAAAAGCATTCCAAAGTCTTTTGGGTATGCCAGAGATTTGCAGTAGGTGGATCGGTGTATAGAGTTTGGATCAGTGTGCAGAGTTTTAGGGCTAGATTTTGTAATGGGCTCTTCGTTATGTCTGCACTATACTTAAATAGGAAGAGAGTTCATTGAACCCGACCTCATTCTTCAGTCTCATATAAGTTGTCCAATCAAAATCTTTTATCTCACATTAGTTGTCTAATCAAAATCTTTCATCTCACATTAGTTGTCTAATCAAAATCTTTTGTCTCACATACTATCACTAATTAAAATCTTTCAATCTCACATTAGTCATCTAATCAAAATCTTTCGTCTCACATTACTTGTCAAATCGAAATCTTTGTCTCATTAATATCACCGTGCTAGCGTGGATCAAAGAACACTATCTAGTCACATAGCTAAGAAAACACTGCCCAAGTAAACACTGGAGAAGATTAACAATTCAATAGATTACACAGATTACAATTTCAAAGACTCCTTTACTTCATAATACATCTCAAGGACTCCTTGTTGAGCTCCCTCATTGCAGGCTTGGCCCTCCTTGCTCCTTTCTAGAATAGGGCTGGTTCCTTCCTACAAGGGTCTAGCCCCTCCCTTCATGCCACTTCCTCTTTCCTTGCTTTGCACTTCCTGGTTGCAGGCTTGCCCTTCTTTCTCCTTTCCTGAAGGGTGTTGGTTTCTCCCTTCAGGCTTCTTTTCCTCGTAGTCAGGATCGGCGGTCTTGGCCTTCTTCAATTTGAGCTCCTTGTCTTTGTGCTGCAACATCTACTTTTTTTATCGTAGATAGCTGTAGCAGGTAGGCACATTTGAACTATCCATGACCTGGGCATGGCAAATGGCATTCTCTACATAGCGATTTTGTATGCACAAATACTCCAAAGCAAAAAATGTGCACAGGGTGGTAGCATGTAGGCCATCGAATACAACAGTCATCTATGATGAGGGTATGACAAACCATGCATTTTGGACCGTGTTGCATAGCAGGATATGCATCCGATTTAACTATTGCGGCCATCAATACCATAGTCTTACTCTGTACATGACAAAGTTGCTTCTTGATTCCCCTTCCTCCCTCATCCTAAGCCTGCGGATGTTCTCCTTCATCTCCTCCACTTTTTGCTCACTCTGTGCAATAGCTTCATCTGAATCCCTCAGCATGTGTTGAAGCGACGTAAATTGCTGAAAGCATCTTCATGGGCTGTTTCCAAGACTTCCATTCTAGTTTGGGAATCTCTCAGGATGATGGACTGCTTTTCATAACTGTCGAAAGCCACGGCAAGCTCGTGCAAACATCTATCCTGATGTTCTTGCAGGGTCTTGTAGCTTCCACTTTGGAATTCTAAAGATTGCTCCACCATGGCTGCTCTCTACATCCTTCCTTGCCTGGGGAGCTGCTTCATTGTCTTCTCCACCTTGGTTGCTCTCTACCCCATACTTTCTGGCCTTGAAGCTCTCTCGCAGTTCTTGCATCACTTTTTTGGTTTCTGCATTCTCCCTTTCTAGCTCCTTCATCATCTGGTCTCTTTCAATCTTCAATGCATTCTGCATGTTGCACAGCCGTTTGTAAAGACCCTCCTTTTTAGCTCTCTAATCTTCAAGGTCCTTTCCCATCTTTTCTAGCTCCTTGTCTGCCATGTCCCCATCATTTCTCACTTCTTTGAGCCTATCTCGTAGCTCCTTCATGTGCTTCTTTGCTTCTTCTCTTCTATGCCTTTCCATGTCGACCAATTTTGTAGTGGCCTCAGCTTGCTCTTGTGCCTACAAGGCCCTCGCTTGTGCCTACTCTATCTTGGCTTCTGCACCTTCCCTGAGACTTTTCTCAAGTTGCGCTGCCTTTGTTGCATCGGTGGCTTTCTCTTGTAGAAAAGTCACCTTCTGAGACATCTGCTTATCGTATTGCTCAAAAATCCCTTTGAGGGTAGATGCCATCAGGTCCATTGCAACTCCAACAGACTGAGATGACAATTGGGATTTTCCATCCATGCAATTCTTTAGGTTGGTTACCACGCTCTTGGAGATCGCCCTTGAGAAAGATACATCACATCCTTTCAGTTGCTTTACTGCTGCTTGAACCTGCCAGAACTTGCAGGTTCCTCTCGTATCAGGAAAGCAGTGAATGGTCTTCTTCAACACATCTTGGAGGTCTGTTGGCAAGCTCAAAATCTTGACTCCAAAAATTCCTAAAGCATTTCCAATCACGCTTTCATTAATGGTAATCTTCTGACCTTGACAGAATAGTTGCCCCTCCTTCATGTTCACCTCCTATACCAACCTGGTGAAGTTTTGGAGAGCATCCAAATTGAGCTTTTTAAGAGCGATAGAGGAGCTCCCATATGTCATGATTTTCAAGATTAGGGGAAGAGGGGCTCTTGCACTGAGCTGCAGAGGGGGAGGAAAGATTGTGTGAGGAGCTCGCAAACTGTGCAGGGTCAATTAGAGAGGTGATAGAAGCTGCAGGAAGAGTGCAAGGGAGATAGAAATGGTCGAGAGGGATAGAAGATGAAACAGTGAAGGAAATGGAATAGTGGAGGCTTGAGTTTCGATTCAATTGCAAGGGAGAAAGAAATGGTCGAGAGGGATATAATATGAAGCAGTGAAGGAAATGGAATAGTGGAGGCTTGAGATTGAAAGGGAGAACAAAACGTTCGAGAGGGATAGAAGTCGAAACGGTTAAGGGAATGGAATAGCGGTTTGTAGCCCAACTACACTATCAAGGTGAGAGCCACCATGGTGGTTGTAGCTTGACTACTGTCAAGGTGAGAGCCACGATGGTGGTTGGCCCAAATTTTGAATAATTCAAGGCGGCAATACTGACTTGCATGGTAATGAATGATAGAGGTGGTGGCATCTAAGATTCCCAGCCACGTCTATGGTGGCGGCTAAGACCCATCGGGTTGGAAATTAATTACCAGCCACCGCAATGGCCTGCAATTACTCAGCTTCTAGTTACGATGACCACCGGGCTTGCATGCATGATTACTATGAGTGCAATAAATTACCAGTCACCAGGCTTGCAGGCTCAGGAGAGTACTAGAATGCATGGTAATGAGGGATTAGAGGTGATTAGGCTTCATGATTTTCTTTTATGGGAATTACTGCTTGATGGTTGTGGCTATCATTAGCCACATTTGTCATGGCTACGATTCCACCATGCCACCGCTCACCCACCATGGCACTTAAGCATGCATGATCACTATGAGTGCAGTAAAAATTACCAGCCCATCAGGCTCGCATACTCAGTAGAGAACTATAGGGCATGGTAATGAGTGATTAGAGATTCATGATTTACCTTTGTGGGAATTACTGCCCGATGATGGTGGCTCTCATCAACCACTTCTGTAGTGGCTAAGATTCCACCGGTTTGGCAGTTAATTACTAGCCACTAGAGTGGCACCGCATGGCATCTTCTTCATGATTACCAGCCCGTCTGGGGGATCCCACTGCCACAGTGGCCGATGGAAGCCCGGGATCTAGCCACCACGGTGGCTCAAACTTTATACTATATATAAGATCAGTGGCATTTGGCATTTTCATACATTGCTCTCTGATCCGCGCCCATGCTCTGCTACTTTTCTCCACACACCTTCTCTAGATCTTTATGCCTGTGCTCTACTTTGATCCATGCTCCCTCCTCCAACTCTCGTCACTCATCTACTCCCTTGCTCATCTGCTGCTCACCCACTCATCTTCAGCATGCCTACTACCACCCCCCCTCGATGCTATGTGATCCCAATGTTATCTTCCTTCTCATATAAGGTGATTGCATTGCACTCACCTAGAGTAGACATGCTAGCACTAGTGGGGACCCTTCGTTCCCACAGTTGATTCCCCACACATATGAATGTCATCACCTTAGATGACATGCTCACAGAGGGCCTCTTTATGGCTATGCTATATGGCTCCCCCTAGATGTCGACGAAGGCCTCAATATTTTTAGAGTAGAGTACTCTCGACTTGTTGGGGGGGTAGTAATATCTGAGTCCTAGAAATGTGCATGGTCTTCGGCCTCTCCATCATATCCTCCTTTGGCTCCCTAAAAATTTTTAATGCAACAAGCTAGACTGGCAAAAAACTGAGTTGTACAAATTCCCTCTTGCTCAGATGAGGCTCTCGACAATGGCTGGATGTAATCTTTTGGGCTCTCAATGATCTTTTGCTCACTGCATGTAATGTTTTGGTCTCTAAGGCATTTATATAATCTCTTTTTGTTCAATTTGAGGCTCTCAGTATGCACTGTTGTTAACTTTTATATTTTAATTACAATTTTTGCTCAGTACCTAGGTAGCCTATATCCACCATTTGTTCAAAGAGAGATACATGGTGTGCTTCTAAGAAGATGATTCTTTGATAGAGTCAGCTTGTAATCTGAGCATCGATCCGTTGATTGGGATTGAAACTGAGTGGAGGCAAATGGCTATCGAGGTGATATGAGACCTCTAGAATATATTCCAATGTTCTGTAGAAGATAGCACTTAGGCGAAGGAAGCGATCAATGTTGCCACACATTATTTGCTCATGCTGTTGAAGTGCCCGAATCATCATGCCTTGGATATTCCATTCTACACCAGAGTATGGTTATTGGCCAATTAATAGTTCGATCTTCATCCAAAGTGTATATGTTGGCTTCCCATCTATGACGTCATAAAACTGCATAGAACTTGGGATGGGTTCTGAGACATGGAGGTGCATGTAGGTACTCTTTCAAGAAGATTACATCAAAGAGCTTGGGATGGTGGTGCCAATCAGGTTGTGGATCCAACTTGCTTATCTAATCTTCACTAATTTGACGCTAACGAAGGTTGGTAGAAAAGTTGTCCAAGGTCCATCCACCTCGAGTTTTCATATCAGGATATTTGCACCAAAATTCCTTGATGGGGATACTGGGAAGTGGTATCTCATCAAAATCATACCCATCATTGGAACTTGGCATGGGAGTATGAATTGGATAATTTGGATCCTGATATTCAAAATCAAATACTGTGTCATTTTCTATTGATGGTAGCACAAGTAGAGTCGGAGGTGATGATGGGGCAAGGAGAGAATCTAGGGACATGGGGGAGAAATATGGAAGAGTGTTAGTTGTGGAAGGGGAAGCAGAGGGGAGGGGGGGAAGAACAAGGCAAATGGTTTCAACAACTTGGTAATCCTCAAGGGTAGGATTAGCAAGGGAAGAGAAGAAGCTAGGTGTGAGAGGCTCATAAGTTTTTGACTGTTGGGTTAGTTGGAAATGGTGAGAAGCATGAGCAAAGAGACGATGAAGGAAATAGATGTTAGGGTGGAGCTCAGGGAAGGTTAAGAGGGTGGTAGCAGCAAGGGGAAGTGAGGTTGTGAGGTTGGCAGAGAGAGTGGTTAGATATGGGAAGTTGGATGTGAGATAGGCCCTGCCATCTTTCGACACTTCTTTTTGCTGGTGCACTGGGATCATCGATTGCAATGGTGGGATGTCGGTTATGTCATGCCTTGCAAATAATAGTGATGGCCTTTGTAGAAATGGCAACAAACCAACAATAACCTTGAGGGGAGGACTACCCATGAGGCATACATATGTGATGAAAGCATCCATCCTGAGTGCTATAAACCCGATGGGTAGATAGGTAGAAAAAATTTTTCTCATCTTTGGACAAGTCTTGGCAAATTATGCGTAGAGTTTTGGTCCCTATGGAATGTTCTCATTTGATTGTTGGATGAGCGGATATGATCCTTATTTGGAGTTGCTTCCATTGGATAAGCACTCGTGCGTTGAGGTGATCTTCCGCTTGTAGAGCCACCACAAGCTCTTGGTACACCACCATTGTGATTTGTAGTGGGGATTTAGTGGTGTTGTCTTCCATTGCCTCATTGTTGTGCACTAGCAATTGGAGTTTAAGCTTGGAGATGATTATCTTTTGGGATTGCATCTCATCCATTTTTTCTTTGTATTTATGGTAGATTAATGTATATGCCTCCTCAAGCTTTCTCATTTGCAAGGTGACCTTCGCCTGTTGAGGAATGCCTTTAGTGTTATTGGACCATTGGTCCAAGACTTGTGCTTGTGAAGTGCTAGCCTCTTGAGCAGTAGCAAGTTGGTCCTTTAAGATTCTGCATTCCCTTGTAAGCTCTTCAATGCTAAACGTGCATATTTCCAAAGACTGTTGCATGTCTTCAAGCTTGTCTTGGCAATCCTAGAGCTCTTTTTCTTTGTAAATTAGAGTGAGTCGAGCTCGTGCCAGTGCCTCCATTTGCTGAGCATGTGCGGAGGTCAAGGAGTCATAATAGGTCTATAGGATTGCCATTGCTTGTACTGCTACTGCTGTCAGCTATGTTTGGCTTTGGTGGAGGTTGGAGGTCACATCCCTCACTGCCTTCTCTTAAGCTTGGAGAGCTTCGTTCATGCACACTTCTTCAACCTCCTTCTCATCTATTTGCTCCCGAAGTGTCTTGACCTCTAGGCGATCTCTTGGAATTGGTCTTTGATTTCTATTGAGTCTGTCTATCCAATTCTCTTGCATATTCTTCCTTGTCCAAGCTAGTGAATAGCTCATACATTTGGATCATTTGGCTAGCTTGATGTTGGAGAATGATAGATGGTGATGAGGATTGGCGATACTGCTAATACAATTGGTGCCCATATAGCCATCTTGATGATTCTGTAGTACTTGTGGGGGGTTGTTCCAATGGTATTTCAGTCACTTGGGTACAATAGTCATACTCTTGATCTAGCACTAGCTCCCCTTGTGACTAATGGATTGGCATGGCATCGATGGGCGGTGCTAGTACTGATGTAGGCTCTGGTTCTAATCTTGCCTCAGGCTCTAGTGCTGATCTTGTCTCAGGCTCTGGTGCTGATCCTGCCTCAAGCTTTGGTTGCTACTATTGTTGCAGATATATTGGTTGCAGTTGTGCAATGAACTGTAGCATCTCGTGGGGCAATTCCTCAATTCCAACCTCCAGAATAGGCATTTCTTCTGAGGTATCTGCATTTGCCAATGTGATAGTAGGAGAAGTTGGTGACGGCTCCCATACTGGTGAGAAGGAAATGTCCATCTCCTCAATAGATTTTGGTGACTGGGGCAAAGTCATTTCTCATTCCTGTAGCTCTTTTTTTATGATTATAGCCAATAAGTGTGGAATTTTACATTTTTTGCCTGATGAACCATCTAGGTTTTTTTGTGAAGAAGATGACTAAGTGCTGGATCCAATTTTTCTTTAGTTTCCTACTCAGCAAAACAAATGTGTGGAGTGAAAGGAATCGATTCTTACCACAAACCCTAGGATTGTGGACAAGAATTGTGCTACTTCCTTG
The DNA here is from genome assembly GCF_047967505.1 of Dipteris shenzhenensis. NCBI lineage: Eukaryota > Viridiplantae > Streptophyta > Polypodiopsida > Gleicheniales > Dipteridaceae > Dipteris > Dipteris shenzhenensis. The sequence goes on along the minus strand of NC_141601.1, from coordinate 29,718,690 downwards.
AGGCGAGGGTTAAGGATGGTGCGAAGTAATATGCCATGTCCCTATGGAACAATGTGCCCTTGGCGAGGAGAGGCTGTACTTTGAGAAATTTAGCATAGGCAGGCCGTGTAGGGTATTTGGCACCTTGTGTTAGGAGTGAGAAGGCCCTTTGAATGACTGTACTATTGAGGATAATGTTGAGTCCACCTATCAAATTGTGTTGCCAACACTTCAAATATCACGACTAGCCAAAGGTCGCCTTCAAGATGTGGCTAGCCTCGATTCTCATGGAGGAGAGCTTTGAGAATAGAAGGGAAAGAAGAGCGCCACTCCACACAATCGACCAGAGAATAACCATGTCTAGTTGCCACGCATAGAAGCCACATGTCTACAAAGACCTAGGACTCCCATGAGGTTTACTACTAACCATTTCTAACTCCCTCCCATTAACTAATTGGGGGAAAAAATTGACTGTGACTACAAATCGAGATACAAGCATAAACCAACATTGTTGCCATCTGAGTCAAGAATCCTGCCTGCATCAAAAGGCATAGTCCTCATCTAAATCTATCATAGGAGGTCCATCTTCTACTACCACTCTAGCAATATTTTCATATTCATCGATCAAGCAAGATTTAGAGCTACTTGCACTAATCTTGTCATCCAACGCTTTCTTGTAGCAATTTTTCTCTTTGTGACCATCATGATCACAGTAGCTACACACAAGCATGACTCGCTTCCCATTATCCTTGGCTTTTTGTTTGCCTTTAACTAAAAAGGCGTGCTCTAATGTACCTGTAGAACCTAATCCTACTCTCCTCCCTTCACTCAAGAGAATGGAAACAACATCATGAAAGATGAGTTCATCAGAATTCACACGTAGCACAGTTACAATCTCGTATATCTTATTGGAAGACTAGTGAGGAGGATAGCTTTAGCATCGTCATCATCGACTTTCACTCCCAAAGGTTGAAGTTGCTTGACAACAGATTGCATGCAGTTTAAATGAATTGCTAGACTATCTTCTTCACCCATCTGAAGAAGAAAGAGCTCTTATTTAAGCATTACTTTTGAATTCTTGACTCTCGAGCCAAAAACAGTCTCTGACATACTCTAGCTCTGCACAGCTATCTTCGAGATATCGATATAATGGAAAAACTCCACTCCAAGTGTTTGACCTAAGAGTCCTAGATCATTCTCATTCTTTAGATCCGAAGCTTGCATCTTTTCTAACCCTTGGATTTTTCTCTGATCTAGATACGACACCCCAAAGAACCTTTTCCGTGAGGTCAAACAAAGAACTTCCAGAAAGGAAAATACCTTCCATCGAATTTTACAACGGAGACCTCAACTAAACCTGACTTTGTGCTTTTGGAATAAGCATCCATGACTTGGAATTACTCGACAAGCTGAGCACACACAATTACTATGACAAGCTCAAACCTAGGAGACTTTCTACGCAATCTCATAGGAGGTCGTTTAAATGCCTTAGGAGCTCTAACAAGCTCAAACCTAGGAGACTTTCTATGTAATCTCACATGACTTTGTTTTCTCAAGAGCATCAACGACACGCCCTATAGACCTTTGCTCTAATACCACTTGTTGGAAACCTTAGATATAATTGAATGCGACTTTATCTTCACGTGACCAGAGACAATCAAAACTTCGTATAGAAGATGCTAACTTTATTGAGAGCGGTCACACAGAAAATCTCACCTAACAAATGACCATATCTCTCTCTCCATAGCACAAAATGACAAGCTTTTTGAAGCAAATCAGAGAGGAGAAAGAGCTCTACACGAAGAGCTAGAGTAGAAATGAAGATGCCTCATGAGGGAGGGCTTATGCCTTCACAGAGAAAGGACTTTTGCCTTGACCACAGTAAGGGCTTGTACACTCTCAAATGGAAAACTCTCTTAGTGGAAGATGCCTCACAGAAGGAGGGCTTGACACTCATGAAGGGCGTGGGAGCACATTTGGCTCAAATACCATGACAGCAGATGTGTGTGCATGCGTGCGTGCATGCATGCATGTGTGTGTGTGTGTGTATGTGTGTGTGTGTGTGTGTGTGTGTGTGTGTGTGTGTGTGAGAGAGAGAGAGAGAGAGAGAGAGAGAGAGAGAGAGAGAGAGCGCCCGATATAGCTACATGTACACTATGTTGTATTGAACATAAACATGAATACTTACGATTAGTGTTAGGGTTAGGGTTTCCCCTAATGCCCTATGTAGATGGTGCAATTTACTCCTTAACAAGATGCACATCCCTATGGGGCTTGTTGCATCTGTGTACAAAAGTTTCCTATCACTTAGCCACAAAGACTAGCATCACAAAATACTGCATGAAATGGAAGAAATGACCATACAAGTTGGATCACAGCTTGAAGCCACACAAGCTCGCTACAAGACTCTCTCCAAAAGATGAGAGGCTCTCCACATGAACATACAAAACATGAGCAGCTCCTTCAACTCATAATGTCCATGAACCACGTGCAGGATCATCCATCATCGCTACAAGACTCTCTCTCCAAAAGATGAGAGGCTCTCCACATGAACATACAAAACATGCACTTGCAGGATCATCCATCATCACATACTATCCACCTACAAATCGTGTCGCTAGCACTTCCAACATCACGACCAACCCACCGAGACACCAAAGGTCACTTTCTAGCTGCAGCTAGCCCCGACTCTCATGGAGGAGTGCCTTGAGAATAGAAGGGAAAGAAGAGCACCGCTGTAGACAATCAACCAGAGAATAACTATGTCTAGCTCGGCATGGATAGAAGCCATGTGTCTACAAAGACCTAGGACTCCACGAGGTTTACTACTAACCATTTCTAACAAGATCTTGGCAAGTTCGCATGATTTTTAAGCATATTTTCCCTTGCGAGAATGAGGGCCAGTTCTCATTCCGTACCGCGCGAATGAGGTCCAATTCTCATTCTGTCATCCAGTACTCTGCCGTCACGTCCTCCCCTGACTTCCAATCTATAGTCCACCTGCTCCACAAGTCCTGCCAAGATCTCAGCCCTTTCCAAAAGAGACTCCTCGTGCTAGCTGCATCGTGAATCCTGAAGGCCTCCCTAACCCTGTCCGGAGTGACGCTCCACCAAAGATTCCCTCAGGCTACCATCCCTTATCAAGCCCCTTCTAGCTCTCCAAGCTCTCACAAGGCTATCCGCCGTGTCTGATGCACTTATCTTGCAGGGGAAAGTCGACATCAATCTCTCATACTAACCCAGACCAACCCACTTACCCGCCCCTACCGACTTACAGTTGGTGGTGAAGTGCTTCACGATTTCAATCCACGGCACCTCCTTGGAGAGTTGATGCGCCAATGAGGGCAGTATTCTTTAGCTGGGCATCCGGGAGGCCGATGTCATGTTCCATTTTCGACGCTTTCAGAAGGTCCCAAGACAAATGGTGCATCCTTCGCTTTCTAGGTTTCCCCCGCCCAGACGAAACTCCTAAAGAGGTCGTGCCAATGAGTTTTTCAGAAGTGGCAGATTGATGCAACGTAGGTGGTTGATGCCGCCAGGATATGCTAGACCACTAGGCAGCGAGCATTCCAGTCCAGACTCCAGGCCCTCAGCTTTGCCTTGATCTTCGCCTTAAACCAATCAAACTTCTGACGGAGAGAAATCCCAACTCCTAGTGGAACACCGAGGTAGCAGATGATCCCCCCCTGAGGAATGAGGATCATCCCCAATCTTGTCACCCATTCAGGCGGGGGCTCGTGATCAGTCCTCAGAATAAACAATTTCCCTCAGCTGCATTTCAACCCAGAGGCCTTGCAAAACGTTTCGACTACCTTCCAAAAGGCTCTGAACACTGCTCTCTTGTTCTTGCGAGAATGAGACTGTGTCATCCGCAAGCAGCTGTGCGTAGAATTGGTAGCTAGAGGGGAGCGTGACCCCTCTAATCTCTCCTCCTTCGACCTTTCTCTTAATCTTATGCATCAGGGGAACAGTGGCAATGGCAAAGAGCAAGGGGGCCAGCTGTCTCACCAACCTATTTAGCGTGAAGCGCCCAACAGCCCCTCCGTTGACACAGAGGATGGCAGCCACGTTCCCAAATAGGCACTTGACCATCTCAATGAACCGGGACCTGAAGCCCAAGTAATCCATCACCGCAATGAGAAAGTCCCACTGGATGTTGTTGTAAGCTTTGTCCAGGTCTATTTCGAGCATAATCACTTTTTGCCCTATCGCACTGGCATGGTCCAGGGCCAAGGCGACGTTCATCACATTCTCGAAGAAATCCCTACCCTTCACGAACCCGTTCTGTTCTTTGTCGACTACTGCACAGCGGAGCTCTCTGATTATGACTGCCAATGCTTTGGCTCTGATCTTGTGAGAGGTATTTAGCATGGTGATGGGCCTCGAGTCCCCCACCCCAAGCTTGTATTGCCTCTTTGGAATCAACCTCATCCGCCCCGAATTGATATCAATCTTCTAAGAGGGCGCCGCCGAAAATTGCCGTGTTGGCCATGTCGGTGAGGTCCTAACCCATTACTCCCTAGAAAGCTTTAAAGAATTCTGGAGTCAACCCATTGAGGCCTGGAGCCTTCTTGTCTGCTAAGCAAATTAAGCGCCTCTCCCAATTCACTTTTAGTAAATGGTCATGCCGATTGAACCCTCTGGTACTCATAAACTCTAGGCTCGAAACCCGAGAGAGAGTCATTCAAGTTGCACTGCCAATCCTCGTCCTATAGAGCCCTCTCGCCCACCATGATTGCGCTTAACACCTTCTAAAACACCGTAGCTATATGCCAGAGGTCAATGAAAAACTTCCCCTGTGCATCCTGAACACGATCAATGAGATCCCGTTGGCGGTTTCTCTTCAATGATTGAAAGAAGGCGTTAGAAGGACAATCCCCCACGGCCAGCCACCTTTGCCTACCGAGCTTGATCAGCCTCTCGAAGTTATGCTTCTTGCACAGCCAACTCTGTATCAACCATTAAAGGCAGCTAAGACTTGGTCCTTTGGACTCTCCACCATAGCGGATCTGAGTGCCTCCAGAGCCGTCATCGTCGTCTGAAGCCACCCTTTCAGAGCTGCACGAGCTTTAAAGTCCTCGTCCTTCACAATCTGTAGCACTCTTCTCATGACCGCGTCCCACCGTGCTATTGGACCAAAAAGGGCAAGCCAAGTGGTAAAGTTGTCATCTTGTGGCTGAGGAGCCCAAGTTCGAATCTTGGACACAAAAGTATTGGTACATAGAAGTTGATGACTTTATAGAAATTTTGAATATTTTACTATACAATATACCTAGGAGACCCAATTCTCTAGATACATTACAGAGATTCTCCGTCTCTTTCTATCTTCTAGAAATTTCCTAAACTTACTATAAAGAAAAAAGTTTAAAGTTCCTTGTGAATTTAATTCTCGGCAAACAACATTGGGAGGTCCTTCCGTGACCGGTTACCTTGCGAGTTGCAAGTCGCGACAGACATAACAAGATGAATTACATTCAAGTGGCATGCCTTTAGGATAGGTCAGTGTTTGTGTAAATAAGAGAGTGATCAGACCAATAAATGAAATTAGACCCAATTAGATTATGTTGATTTGGTAAGTTACACCAAATGTGGTCTATTGTTGACCCATGTATAGATGTTGGTTGTTGAATTAGTTGTTGGAGATTTCTTCCTTCCATGAATCTTGCATCTATTTTAATGTGTTTTAGTTCTAGAGAATGAATTAAGAACAGATGTTCTGGATTTCGTATATGCGATAGTGCTATGTATGTTAGGCCATGGGATTTGATGTATGTTGGATCAAAGGCAAGAGAATCCATGGACAATCCTTGTGAGCTATGGATTGTTCTAGCAGCAGCGAGTTGGATAGGTAATTGTGTGTGAGAAATTGTGTTTAGATAGTTCTTTCCAACTTGGAATTCTCTTGTTATTGGGAAGATTGGCGTCCAACTTTGCGAAATTTCGTTATTGTAAAGATGTCTATTTTTATGCCTAGTTTGCTTTCCGATGTTGTCATTGTAAAACAATATCCAAACAATTTGTGGATTTGTGTGAATGTTAGATTGCTTGAATATTCCATCAGCTCCATTTACCAATCCATCTAATATGTCTAGGTTTCCTGAGCAAATCTCTGTTATCATGTCATTTCTTAAATGGAGTTTTTTGTGCAAGCCACCAGTGTTTTTTGGGTCTAATGGTGGTGTCAATTTCTTATTGCAAGTTTTGTGTTTTTTGTCTTTTGCAAGCAGAATATGCAATTCTCCTTGCAATACCTCGAAAACCTCGTTGTTGTGGATATCTTTTGCTGCGTTGGTATAAAACAAATGAGGGATTTTATGTCTATGAGGTGGTGCACGATGGAATTTCACATTTATGTAAGAAATGTCTTCTTGTGTTTGTTTTCTATTCTAATGTTGTTAAGCATTCGAATGTATTCAAGGTTATTTTTTCTCATTGGTTTTTTTAGTTCGTAAATGAATACTTTTTCTTCCCAATAAGATCCAATTGGTGGTTTGTTTGTGTTCTTTTCAAGGAATATCCAAGAATCTTTTGTGGGGCTTGCTTGGCATAGGTCTCCACACAAGATTACATCAATTCCACCAAATGGTTGGGAAATGGTTGTGTTTTATTTCTCTTAGGCGCATGTCTGCTGCTACAAGGGTACTATGGCCAATTAATGAAATTTCATCAAACACCACAAGTTGAAGGTCGCGATATAGTAGTGATAGCTCTTGAAGTTTCTCTGTTGAGAGTGAAGTGTAATGGGATGCCATTAGCGGTAAGTGTAGAGCAAAGTGTATAGTTGTTCCTCCAATATTGAATGCGGCTTTTCCTGTGTAGGCTAGCAATAAAATTTTTGGAAGTTCAATATTCTGAGTCTCTTTGTGCGAATAATATCGCAAAAGGGCTTGGACAATGGCCATCAAAACATGGGTTTTCCCTGTTCCGGCATTTCCCATAAGAAAGAGGTTTATGTTTTCTTCTGGGTAAATGCACTTCTTTAGCATAATGTCTTCTAAGATAATACATTGCTCTTTAATGTATTGAAATCATCTTAAAGACGTTGACAAAGGCAAAGATAAAGACCAGTACACAACTTGTTGACAGCTAATGTGTTGAGTATTGAGAATTGCATTTCCTACTTTTACTGCCTCTATGGTTTCTTTATCTATTTTAGTCATGTATGATGTGCAATAAGCTGCTACACCATGTGGGTTTAGAATGAATTGAACGTCTGTGTTTGCTCCCCATAATTTTGAAAGAGATGCATTGCAGTTGTTTGTGTAAATGTCTTTTGGATCTCTTTGAAGAAATAAAGTTGGTTGTGAAATAGACGTACGAAGCACTAGAATGTATTCTTCTTCAGAGAAGGATAGGCTTGATAAGAAGGAGTCAAAGGTCATTGAAAGTATTGTACCTTCCAATAGTTTAGATCGAATATCTTTCATTTGTTTTTTAAGAGTTGTGTCAATTGATTGGGCATCTAGAGGCAATAAAATCTTTGTCTTCCGCATTGGGGGTCGTGGAAATCCAAATCTACATTTTTTATTCTTTTTGTAGCAAGTTTTTCTATGTTTATGTGTTTGGATTTCTATTTGAGATGATGGAAAGACACATATGTTTATAGTTATGTACTTGTCTACAAAAGCTTCAATCTCAATATTTGTATTCATTCCAAAAGTAGGAGCTTGATTGATCCATAGTAGGCCATGGTCATGTTGGCTACCTCTGGTTTGGAACTCTATCACGAAAAAGAAGTCGGTTAATTTTCCAAGAATCGATGGATCTTGTTTAAGCAATGATTTGAGAGCTTGGAATCTGTGGACATAATATTGCACAGTTGTAACAAGATTTGAGCGAATGAGGTTTCTTAACTCAATATTTGTATTTTGATTCATATCTTTGGAAATATTTTGGTTCAAGTGTCTCAAACATTGCAAGAGTGGTTCCCTTAGTTTTTCGGCTAAAGAAAGGGTGATGAAGAAAATTGGTGGTCCCAATTGCCTCAACATAGCGAATAGGTTTTTTTGAGTTGATATTTGTAATCAGCTGATGTCCTAAGGTGGGTGAAATCTCGATAACCTATGTTTGAGTGGAGTAATTCCTCAATGTTTGTGTCCGAAAGAGCATCTTTTTCTTGTAGCAGGCATCCTTGTGTTTGTGCTTTTCACATGTGCACCCACGAAGAGGATAAGATTTGTTGAACCAAAATTTTTATTGTCTTGAAAAAGAGGTTGTCAATGCATAGTGCAAATCGTCTATCTATTTTTCTTAGTTCCCAACGAGTAATTGCTTGATAGCTAGTTCTTTCGGGAATGTTGTAGTTTTTGCAATTACCAAAAAAGAGCTTGGGGAATGCCATCTCCTTGCAATATTTGTCTTTGAAAATGCTAAGTGGGGAAAAGCCTAAGGATGGAGCAATTGCAATTGTTTGATTTTCAAAATCAACAACTTGTTGACTTGTATAGATTCCATGTACTAAAGTGTCTGTTTGAATGTCCTCTCCAACTGTGGCATTGTCTTTGAAGTTTGTCTCGTCATCTAATGTGTCTTTACATTGGATTCTTTTTACATGCTCTTCCCAAAGTGTATTTATACATACATTGTTTTCTTTGTACAATGGAGTTTCGAACAACTCATTTAGTGCAACCATAGCGAATGTTGCTCGAATAACTCCACTCATGTAACTATGTTTGTAAGAAAGTTTGCATTTGATTGCAATTGCAATAGTGTTGTTCTCACTTAGGAATCGTGGTAGCACTCATTGTACTCTCACTCCATGCAGTCCAAATTGCCCTTCGTAAGTTAGTTCACGGATTTGAGTGTTGTTCTCACTTAGGAATCGTGGTAGCACTCATTGTACTCTCACTCCATGCAATCCAAATTGCCCTTCGTAAGTTAGTTCACGGATTTGAGCAAAAGGTATTCGAATAGAGACTAAGTGTGCCTCAATATCATTCAAACCATTAGTGTAGGGTAGAATAGGTACCATTTTCATATTTTTATGTAGATTGTTGGAATCTTTAGATTTTTAACGTCTTTATAGCATGGCAAGCACATAAGTTTGTCTATTGAGTTGCATTGTGCAATATTTATTCCATTTGTTTCTATGAAAATCCTCATATACTCCTTTAATTTTCTCGCACGAAATGTTAATGTTCCACAACATATGCATGCAAATCTTGGACTTTCTTATAATTTTTTCAACTTTTGAGATTACTCTTCTTATTTGATTTTGATATTTGCACTTGGCATTGTTCTAACTCATTGTTTTCTTTAAGTACAACTTTTTTCAGCTTGTAAATTTTGTTCACAATACTTTGCATAGTGTAAGGACATTGGATTTTGCTATTCTTAAATAAATTTGCAATGTCCTTTGCACACAATGTTGGATTTGCACAGAGTAGTTCTTCCAATAGCACATGTTGTACGTTCTTTTATCTTCCAAATGAATCAATGGAATAACTAAGGATGGTTCTTTTGACTCATCTAGTAATAATGTCTTTGAATTAATACATTTAGATTTTCCTATTGTTATTTTCTTTGAAAGGTTTATCCCATCAAAGAAATACAAAGTGAAACTTGTCCCAAAATTTTCATTAGTACGTTTTACAATGTCTACTACTATCGCTCACGAAGTGGAAGAGTATTGAAGTAGATCACTAATGTTCTCCACTTTCAAAGTTGAGCCCATAGGAATTCTTTGAAGTATATGCCATGTTGCACAATTTATTTGATTGTTTGAGGAGATTTTTAAAAATGCTTAAAAGTAATTGCTCATAAGATAGGGTAGGATAGAAACTTAATATGGAGGTCAACACATTTGTGTTTGAGGGGTTACTTAAGTTAAAGTCCACATTTGGAACCAATTTTTTTTATTTGAGCAATTTTTTTAAATCCACTGCCATAACAAAATTGAAGTTCACTAACAATGAAGGTACTTAGCAAAAGCTAAACAATGCAAACAGAGACAAAAAATATTTGGAGAAAATATTAACTTCTTTTGGGATACGTTGGAGAGAAAGAAAGTACATCAAGCATTTGCATCAAATGCAATGACGGATCTTGAGCTATTGATCGTGAAGCTTCCACTAGATTTGGAGCTTCTAAGTTTGCCTCTTGCCATCATTACATCTTGGTCATATAGTTCAACAAATGGATATCCCAAAGAAAGAACAATATCAACATAAGGGCCACGAATGTGGACTGGAACTTGCTCTCCACCACGCCGTACTATGTCCCCAATCAAACAAGGAACTTGTTCCATAGTTTGTGGGCTTTTGCAAGTGTAGCAAAAGGGTCGAAGTGGGTCTCTACTAATGTGCCCTCCATGCAAACATACTCCAGTAAATCTGCATTAATGTTGGTGAAGTGCAAAATACCAAATATCTACAATTTAAAGAGAATATTATAGCTTTATGAAGAGTTATGTTAAATGCTTCAAACATTTGAATAGTACTTTGAAAAATTACCTATGTACCATAGCCAAGTCTTGCTACTTGAGCTGAAAATGCTTGCTTAAGATCATTTTTTTGAGCATCATCAGGCACTTCAGCTAAGATAGTGAAATCAAAGACACAAATAGTTCCTTTTGCCTTGAGGAAAGACACATTTTTGAGCACATACATAACAATTCCCTCATCATTGAATTCTTGCACAAGTTGAGTGTGAGTACTTTTCCTTTCCCCCACAAATGATAGCTACAATCATAATAGCAAAAAACAACATAAGTTCGTTTAAATACAACTACATTAAACTTGGAGTATCAAAGTAAGTTGGAAAACAACTTACTACAGCTCTATCTTCATCTTGAGGACCGTCCGCTACTATGATTTGATCCGCCATGCCTTCATCACTCGCTACCTTTATAATGACAATTGCAATTGTCCCCATGACATTGGAAACTGGCTGGTTGGTAAAGTTGATGGCTTCATTAGCCCAAGGAACAAATGTGCAAAGTGAGTGATCAGGCAACAAATGAAGATTGCCTTCAAAAAGCTCTCCCCTAATGATAGAAGTAGTGGCATCTACAAGTAAGGAGAATTTAGATGTACCACCCTCAATTGGACCCTTTCCTACAACACTTGCACCCTCTACTCTATAAAACTCACCAACTTGTAGGAAATGTACAAATTGGTGAATATAAGTTGAGGGGATGAGCAATGTGATTGTATGTGCACAAAACTTATTTGTAAAATCCTCTTTTAAGAAAGTAGGATATTTAGGATTTGCAACCTTGTATGTGCCATATTTACAAAGCAATTTGCCTTCAAAAGCAAATCTATAAGGAGAACAATCAAATAGTTGTCCTATCGATAGAGATATTAATGAGTTCCCCCCCCTATGAAGTTCTCTTTTGATGGGACTATAGCTTTGGCTATGGATGGGAGGTAATGTGGCAAGGGTTTATTTTGGTTAACATCATTGAGGCCATTGTATGAATTAACTTCTTCTTTGTCCTCTTTGGATTGATGTTGTTTGCTTGCTGCAAATGCCAACGTTTGAAAAAGTAACAAAGTTAATATAGACTCTATAATGAAATTAAATTACATGAACCATTCTTATTTCAACTTTATAAAATGAGAGAAGTTTAATTCTAATAGCCACACTTTTGAAATCTAAATGACAACAATGTATTGCTCAAATAAGTGAGCATTTCAATCTAAAATGATTTTATGTTTACCCTATTAAACTCTCTTAAACAAACAATGGTAAATCAAATCTTATTCAAAGAAGTTTTTAATCATAGTTGAGGCAAATAACATTTCATTATCAATCAGAGTCTATGTTTATTATTTCAATTGCACGCCTCTTTTGGGTTCCACTTTTCTATTCTCCACATTGTGCAACTTCTTAGTTTTGGAACATCACTGGACACGAGAGGTGATTGTCGTTTTAAAATTAACATACTACGGATTACACCAAACCAGCTGAATTGAACACAAAAAATGAAAAGCAAATCAAAATTAATATAGGAAAAATGACATTCAAAAAATTGACAATTAAATTTTTACCTTGTGCATAAGCCTCTTTTGCCACCTCTTGAAAAGAACTCTTCAAGGAACGATATGGACTTTTCTTTATTGGGGAGTTCTTCAAAAGGTTTTCTTTTGGAGGTCTACTTGGAGAAGCAAGTAGAAAGTTTGATTTTGGAGAAGGTGGAAATGCTGTTTTTTCTCAACAAATGAGCATATGGATAGTGCAGCTGCACCTCCTTTAAAACAATTATTGTCTACAATAAGAACAATTGCATATCAATCTAAATCATTAAAATGCAATAGTTCTGTAAAGTTGAAATCATTTATCCAAAATGAAATTGCAGCGACAAATGAAGAAGACTAACTACGCTGAAACAACATACCCTATTGCTATACAAGTACACTGCTGCAACTGTATAATAGAGTTTCGATTGGTTGAAGCTGTCCATGCTATACCTATGTTAGAATAATCAATGCTAGATAATGAAGCGACAAAGACCAATGTTTCTGAACCACACAAATTCCCTGTGTGGCTTAGCAAAAGATACGTTGAAGGAGAGTGAGTTCAAAGAACAAGAGACACTATCGACTGGAAAGCGAGAAATATTAGTACCCTCTCAGATTCAGATTATGGGACTCTTGCTGCGATGCAGATTAGAGCGACACTTGATGGCAGACGAGGATGAAACCTGACGCCAGAAGTCAAAACTTTTGGTCCAGTCCTGCTTATAAAATTGCAGCAATCTTCTGAGGTCGTTTTTGATCCCACGAAATGGAGGGCCAAGGCCACCATGATTCTAGTGACGAGTCACTTGCAAGCTACCTATATGGTAAAATCATTCCCTCAACACAAGCGCAAAAAACTATCTTTATGGCAAGAAGCTATTAGCTACCTTTGTCGGCCACATTGACTGAGCTAATGATCCGGTCTAGACAATCCTACCTTCATCATCTTAGATACTTCCTACTCTCGTAGAATTTCTGGCTCCTGTGTGGATGGCTACATAACTGCATTCAACGAAATTGCAGTAAGATAGGGAGCTTTCAAGGAGAAAAGTTCGTGATCAACAAATTCAAGAATGCAGATGTCGCAGAGATGCGAAAATTTTCTATTTGTGCTGATTCATGCTGCCAATTCTTCCAAGGCATCACCAACGGAACTCAAGCGATCCTTGTAGAGGCAAGGAGACACCTTGACAAGGAGATGTGAAGGAGAAAAACAAAATCAAGAATGCATATATATGCCAGAGATGCAAAAAAAATCGAAGACCGGAAGCTTTGGTCCCCTCCTCACTCTAGATCGCTCGCAAAGCTCCAAAGAAATTCTGCTCTACTGCAACAGTTTGCCATTCCATTTGGTCATTCGTATTCATGTCTCAACCTCGCGTTACCATCACCATTGGACGAGGTGGCCAGGTTAGACATATTTATTCTGGTTCTTTTGGCTTTCATAGTCTAAGGGCTTCATTAAATGGGAATATGGGGGGCTGGGTTTCGGAGTCGTCGGAATACCATAAAACTACCCTCTTTCTTTGGAAGGAAGTCTGTCTTTGTGGCCATTGGAAAACTTGAAAAATAGCATTTTGAATGAGGCGAAGGCATTATCATCGAGCGTGCAATCTGCAATTTCATCTATGACGCCTTCCAAATTGTATTGTTCTTGTGCCTACTATCATTTGATGCAGAGGACAGCAACAGTAAGATCAAGCGGAATGTATTCAGATCGTGTTTGCGATGTTGCTGCAAGCAGGAAAAGGTCTGTGAAAGATCGTTTAGGAGGCAACTCTAGTAACATGACTTCTATCGATCGGTAGATGAATAACAAACGGTACAGTTGGACTTTGCCTGCATTTTAAATTGCTTGTTGGAAGAGATTACGCTATGGCAATGCGGCAGGAGGTGCTTTATGCCCGCAAAATTGGATTACACTAGGCGTTACCCAAGAGATTTTTCATGAGCATCTAGGGAGGAGCTGAGAGGCAATAAAAAGTGGAGAGTTGGCCCACCATTATAAGAACAACAACAAACTATTATCTGCGATCATTCTGTCGCCTAGAAACTCCAAAGATTGGCGACAGTATTAAAAGCGATCGAATTTAACCTTCTTTGATGCTGGAATTCTTGATCACTTCTTTCTCCACTTCTTTGCCATGATCTTTCTTCGAAGGCGGGGAAACAGAGTCATGAGCAACCTGAGGACAAACTTTAGCAAGACCTACCAACAAAACAAAGCATTATAAAGTGTCAGTGAGAGTGAAAGGAAGAAAAAAACGCTGAAAACAATGCATGACTCTTGGTAGACATGGAGAATCCACAGCTACCTTTGACGAAGGCACAGCTATAAGTGTCCATGGATTCTGCTGAGGCATCCATAGAAGTAATCGTTCACAAAACCAGAAGATGAAGAATACATTCCTTCAAACAAACCGTTCTCTTTATAGAAATCCTGGAAGCAGGAGCAGTGCACGTCGTCAACTGTTCGAAATCTAGGAAAAGGATTTGCAGAGTTATGGCATCGAACGTGATCATTCTCCCTACTGGCAATCATTGATTTTGATTTAGAAGCAACAACCATACCAACGCAACAAATACTCCTCTACCAATCATTTCGCAAAACAAAAACGTGCTGTAAGCATTTAATCCAAAAGTAGAACTGGAACATTCTCTGACCTGCGAATTTCAACAAAGGCCACAGAAGACAATTGATATCCATCGGCCACAATAGAAGAGCCCACGCGCACAGTCCAAGACAACACAAAAGAAAATTCGATGCAGAGAAGACGGCTGGAACGCAAGGAAGATAGCTACAGCCGCTGGCTTGAGTGTTGCGAATAGGAGAAAACACGACGAAGTCAACTAACCTTGCATACATTTATTTATGCATGAAAGTGCATGCAATGGCTAACTGACACTCGCCAAAATCTCTAACAAACGATGGCACTATCCAGCTGGACACGCGGTTGGCATGGAAGAAATTGGATGGAAACGACGGTGCTCACCAACTTCAATCTCAACTTGCAGTAAGTGTCCAATCAAAACAGCACACGTGGAATTTCAGGATAGTCTGTTTTTCCAAAGCAGAAATTAGCCAAAACCCAACGGGTGCTAAGGCAACCGCGAGGGTAGGCCAAAAACGTGTTTGGAATTTGAGGGCCGGGGCCGGGTTCTCGACTTCATTGCCCGTGGGATGTAATAAAGTTGTAACATGTGTATGTACCATGGATAGGAAGGGCAGGTGAACAATGAAAAGCTTTCAATGACCCGCCTCGTGGGACGGTGAGTAGATAAAAGAAGCAGCTGAGAGAAGATGGTCAATGGTGGCAGGTGTGGTAGTTGCCATTGAATGCATGATGCAACTATGCGATGAATGCAGACAGCCGCTGAAAAGCTTCTTGAAGCCTTCGAGGCATCGAAGTGGATTCGAACTGAACAGAAATGGCAACGTCGAAGTTCAAATCGAACCGTCCAAGAGAAACCCGGCTCGAAATCCATTGCTTTGAGGAATCGTCACGGTGAATGAAGACTAAAGCAATGCATTTGCCAGTCCCGTCGCACTTATAATGGGAATCTCTCTGGAGAGTGGACTCCCAGATGGAGATGTCACAGGTCCGAGAACGCATGTCACAAGAAGGACCCACCCATGACAGGAGCAGATATGGGTGCTGTTAGAAAGTCTTCAAAGTTGGTCGAAAGGTACGAAAACTTCAATTGCTTATGGGGTCCCTCACGGTGCAACAACGTGCGCTTGAGCTTGAAGACGAGGTTCCAGGATCGGCCCTCCATAACCTCATCAGCAGCAGTATTCGCTCAAAATAACAAAGACAAAAACCTTCAAGTTCAAGATTTTGAAGGCTTCTCTATCAAAGAATTTAAAGATTTATTTAAAAAAAATTTTTGGCCTGCCTTTGGAAGGGTATAGGGAAGGTTGGTAGCTTCCCAAAGGTAAAATAGGTATTTTTTAAGACTTTTTTTCGTTAAACATGTTGCAGAGAGTCCTTTATGGAATATTAATGCTTCTACCATACTTTGGCTTATGGTAGAAAACATATGTTACTTTTCTTTAGAATGTACATTACATTTTCTGAAATTCTACTTTGTTTCATTGAATCCTTTTTTTTTTGATTGAGTGAATTGCCTAACCATGTACCTTTAATTTAGTTGCATGCATGAGGAAAGTTTTTCTTTAAAAAACATGTTGCATATTAGTTAAGCAAAATAGTAAGTTAATCCTAATGGTTGCATTCACTTGTTGCAAAGTTAAAGCAATATGACATAATACATTGTTATTCTTTTCTACCAACGTAAACTATATAATGCTTCATGATGATTATTCACATTGTAATGAATAACTAAAAGTCAATTACTTATATATGTCATGATATTATTGGCAAGCAAGCAAATTGTATATTACACCCATGAAGGCTTTGGAAGATGAAGTGAACTCATTGCAAGACAGCTATCTAGACAAATTATTTGAGCAAAAGAATGATGGGAATAATCAAGCCATTGTTGTAGCAAATAAAGAATATCTAAAGGATTCCACCTCATTACTAGTATTATACATATGGCAACTCACTGAGTGCATAAGTCATAGATTTGCTTTCGAGGGGAAGCTCTTGGCTAAATATGGAACGTCAAAGACACACAATGTATTTCTTACTGCCATATAGGACACATTCTTTAGTGTGTACATGACAATGTCTTCTTCATTGTACTCCTCAACAAGGCATGCAAACAAACTCTTGCGTTCGTTCACAAAAGTGAGCTAGAAAACATTAAAAATCAATACATTATTATGTGTGTTTTAGAATTGCCATGCATTTTGAAGTACAATTAGAAGGTTGTGTTTACCGCAGCTTGGTCTTCATTTCTTGGGCCATCTGCAATGATTAATTGATCTACTGCTCCTCCATCATTGTCAACTTTGATTGATAACAAATGATATGGTGCCCATTGCCATATTGAGATGCTTCAAGGACCTAAAATTCTTTGTGACAAAAGGCACAAGGATAAATAAGTCTAGAAATGTTGAGTCATGGGTTATCAACTCATTTTTCACATGGAAAAGAGGAATCATAATGATCGCTTTGAGCTAGGATATTCCACACACACTTCATCATATTCAGGGCTTGGCAAGATACTAACACAAATGAGATAGATATGTATGCAACATACATAATGTCTTGTATGTTCCAAATACTAAGAACTTGTCATTTGTTAGTGCAATTACTAAGCAAAGTAAGGGGGTCGAATCTAATGAAGATTTTTGTCTCAAAGCAACCAGGTTGATGACTTTGAGTCATAGCTAGATGTAATGAGGAGGCTTACCTAATGTAATGTCCTCTATAGGAGACTTGAAAGCCTACCTTTCTCAACTAACACAATCTAGTAAATTTTGCAATGTAGAGAGATTTTATGAAAGGTTTGGACAATTAAATATGCAAGGCCTAGCTCTAATGAATACCAAAGGATTTGTCACCGACATATTACATCTTCAATAGGAGAAGGGATGTAATCATGAAAATTTTCAAAAAAGGTTTCCAAGGAAAGTGCTATCCTTAAGCTAATACATGTAAATGCTTTGGTCTATCCAATGTTAGGTTTGTATGTATAAATAAAATTTCATAATGTATAGGTGACTTTCAAGGAACACATAGATGCACTTTTTAAATGGTTAATATGAGACCTTTCAACTCTTCATGGAATTGATTGCCATAGTTGAAAATTAGACTCTCAAAGTCACAAGGATCTCATGTACTATAAAAGCAGAGAACACAAGTCAAAAGAGCTCATTGAATTTTGCAACAAAAAAGGAATTTGTATGTAGCAAATGCGTGAACTGCATGTTACTATCGAGAACTAGAAACATCCTGAAATCCAAGAACATTTACAATTACTTATGGGTTAAGCATTAATTGTAGCTTTGTAACTTCATAATTGGAGTGCAACAAAAACTATCCTAAGCTCGGGGGTGGGGGGAGGTGACTAGATAGAAGATCCCCATACCAATATTAATTAAAAAAGCCATATTAAAGATGTAAATTTTAGGCTATATAATAATGAGACTAGAGGGCATTTGACATGAAAGAATTTGGTTCTATGCATTATTAGATAGGGATTGAAGTCTCGAGAAGCACAAACAAAACATTTTTATCCCAAACTAAGCTTTTAAAGGAAACCCTCAAGGGGTTTAAAATGGAGGATTGCAAGATAGTGGATGCTCCTATGAATGTATTGAAAATTTAGCAAGGAATGAGGAGAATCTTGGAGTGCATGGAAGCTTATATCAGCAATTAATAGAAAGCCTAATACATCTGACCACAACTAGGCTCAATATATATCTGACCACAACTAGGCTCAATATATATTTTCTAGGTAATGTGGTATCCTAGTATATGGAAAACTTAAACTATGCCATTGGAAACCACCAAGAGGACTCTTAGACCCTAGGGCGCCAACTCAATATGTTTTATGTTACTACCCTCATCCAAAACCAAGGGTAATGGGGGACAAGGTCCATATAGAATATGCATGGATTTCCTTTAAAATTTTCAAATATACAAGGGAAAAATATGAAAAGCTCATGCTCCCCCTCCCACAGAATATAAGGTATATGCTTGAAAAATATGCAATATTTTCAAATTAATGTAACTTTTTCATGTTTTACGTAAATTTCAAGACATAAAGACATATTTGAAGCTCTTTTAGTGTAGAACACAATCATGCTAATTTGACTAATTTCTACTGATGGCATATTGTTAAATTCGTCTCATACTCAAGATTTTGACAGGTATTCTTACTAAAGGGAGTTGGCACTACAGGTCTTAGACATGTCAAGGCCATGTTGACTCATGGAATAGAATATAAAAGAACCAATAATCTGAGATCATCATAATATATGGAGCGAGGTATCCACATGGCAGTAGTTCAACTTGTACACATTGCTTCTAGATTAATGTCTAGGATTAGTAAGGTGCAAAACATGGCTGCTTAGGTTAGCACAAAACTAAATACAAGGTAACAAGGGGACCACACATAAAATTTTCAAACTTCAAATGGCGATTGCAGGGATTCTAAACCTTACTTAGGGTTGCTAGAGGCCATTCATGGCTGGTGTTTATGGTCTTTCCTAAACATCTAGATGTACTAGCCCCTTCTCCCTTCTATACCCGAGTGCTTCATGCATATGCAACTTATAACTCAAAATTCAAGTGCATCGTGCCCAAGGAATGATGCATGACTACTTATGTTGTGGACTACTAGTTTGAACAAACTATGTACAATACTAGGCATGATCGATGCCTTGAATCTTTGGGACTTTACACATGTTTCAAATTCCCATTCACTCTTCCACTGCTCCTATCTATAGCCCCACTCTTCTCAAGGATGCCTTTCTCTAATACAGCTCCTACCAATGGACTAGAGAGCGAATCAGTGGTCTATACACAAGACCTTGCTCTGCAAGCTGATAGCCAGAACTATGTACAAGCATCTCTGCTAGGAGAATCCTAGATTCACAGACCTCAATCATAGATGGAACCTCAAGCATGGGTCAGCATGGTGGAGGAAAATATGTAAGATGATCTGGTGGAGTTTCCCGGTAAGGCAAGGTGACATTCTCATGTGAAAAGTGATGAACATGTGGCTTTCGATGCCGGGGAAGCTGGCAAAGTGCCTCCCAGTGAACATGGTATGTGACCTCTACAGTTCGGCCCCAAAGTTCGTAAGGCATCTCTTTTGGAACTGTCTCATGACATAGGAAGTATGGTGGAATGTAGAGGGAGCCGTCAGGAGCATACGCATGATGTCACAATTTAAGATAGGAGTAAGATAGAGAGCCTCCCTCTTGGGAGATACATACACACTCCCCTCTACATTGGTGGTGTGTTGGCCAATGATTAGGGGGGTGGTATTCCTCACCGTGTGGGAGACTAGGAACTGCTTAGTGTTCTAGCACTAGATGGCTGAGAGCCTCTCTCATTGTATCAAGGGTGCTAGCATACTTGTCAGACTTTAGTATAATAGTAGCAGAGAAGGACCCTTAATCACTACCATGCTAAAGGATATGAAAATATACTTTAGGTTGGGCTAGTGGGTGTTTGGCTTCATGTAGTGCTAGTCCTAGGCGGCAAACCCGAATCTAACCCATTTTTGTATATTTGGTCTTTTTTTGAGTGCTAACCACCCCTTTAATCTACGTGGTAGCTTATTTTTTATTTTTTTAAAAGGATGCCTTTCCATTTCAAAAGCACATCTATGGCTAAAGAGGGATGTGGCTCAAGTTTACATCAACACCCCTTTTGTTGTGTTTCTCTCCACCCAAATTCTGGGTCTTTTTTCAAACAATATATGGTTGCCCTTTATGCATGATTCTCTGGGATGAATCCAACAACCATATTCATATATCAAATAGCTATCAACCATTCCTTGGATTTGTTAATGCATCATGACCCGCTTTGCTAAGACATGCATCGCTCCAACCTGGCCTACTTGATGGTGGTCAGACTCATACTTACACAATTGGTAAAGTGAATCCTTATTGTCATAGAAATGGACAATGATGTCACATTCATCCTTTGGGCATGATCGGCCTTTATGACATGTATGATGAGGCCTAGATTTTTCCTTTGAAACCCCCTCCAATAGTTGCATCTAAAGAGTCTTTTCATAAAAGGGGTGTGTCTCAGCTTGCATATCTTGATACCTTCATCTTGAAATCCAAAAACATAAGTGGGTTAGACTCTACATATGCTCGTATAGCCGATTGGTGTTGCACTTCTCCTCATCCTTTGATGGCATTGCATCAAGCCATCTCTATTTAAATAGCTACTCTAATAAGGATGAAGGGCCCATGCCATGCTTCCTCACCAATCCCATTGTCCGTGTCCTCCATTATTGCATTCATGTCCGTGCCTTACTAAAAAATACAAGAAATTGCCAACTTGAGCAAGGCCACTTTCGTTGTGTCATTGGACACAAATGGCAAACATTGCTACTCACATTACCATGAGCAAGGCCCTCACAAGGAAAATATATTGCCCTCAAGTCCAAAAGGCAAAAATGTGTTGCTCTCTCAGGTGCAAGATTAACATTTGCCTTAAATTAGATCAAGACTATTTACATGGATTGACTATTTACACGGGTTGATGTTAGCCTACAATTATAGGGAAGCTGCCAATCTAGAGCACCTCTAACTTATTGCAATCCACCACTTACCACTAGATTGATTCTATTAGGCAATTTATGTCAGCCAAGTTGCCCTTGAATGGTTGGTTTGACACAAGGGGATGAAGCAGGTATTGCTTTGTGCTACATGGCGCGAATTTGATGATGCTTTTAGAGAGGCCCCTCTATGTATGGCCCAAAATCATCTATTTGAGGATGAAAATGGCTCCTTCGTTAAGGCCACATGCAAAATGTGGAGTGCTTAAAGGACCTTAGAGCACATAACAATAGATCATAGCATTGATGTCCATGTGCTTGTCCGGGCTATCCTATTGCCATCCATTGCCATTTTGCTAAATACTCTTTGAGGCAAGGGTATCACTTGATCAGGCTCTTCATGCATGGAGTTTAATCGAGTGATTAAGAGCATTGTCACACAAGCAAGGCATTTTGTTAAGTCGTTTCACGAAAAGCTGATGAAGAGAAAGAATGGTACAAGGAGAAGCAATTCTAGGATTGATTTGAATTTGTGTCCCTCTTTAGGAGTCGAGGCTTTGTTGAAAGTTGGTGTCTCTTTCCCTTGAGTAATGCTCAGGAGAGTCCTCGTCTATGGATGGCCTTGCAAACTCCATTAAATGCTATGTAGAGGGATCGAAATCTATTAGCTCCATCATTTGCATGTGGCTATGAGTTGGTGATGGCAGCTCGTCGTGCTCTCTATTAATTGAATTAGCAAGCCTTAGCTTTTGTGCTCTTGGTATTGCTGTATCAAATCAATTGGCAAAGACATACATTCGAGTTCATGGGAAAAAAACAAGAGGCTAACCAATAACTTGAAGCCTAGTTGTGGGACCCCTGACGAACATACCTTAAGTCTTTCCCCACTCATCCTCTATGTACGTAAAGCACACCTTCCCATCCTCAAGCAGATGGGAAGGCATGAGGGTGTTGTGTAAGAGGCTAGTTCCTACTCATGCCTAATTGAGAGGGAATGCCAAAAAATGCCTAATTGAGTGGGAATGCCACAAAATGCTTGCGCTTCCACAAGCCACCCTTTCAAATGTTATGCCACATCATGGCATCGCAGTGCCCTATTGGAGACGAGAAATATGACTCTTTACTTAGGCATCTTGAGACTACTTGCTTAAGCGTCCATGTATCAAAACCTACCATCCGGGTCCATCTACACAATTTCGGGTCCTTAAATCTCCTTGTGGGCAGGGGGCAGTGAGCGAGAACATTCCCCAACGATTGCTCATCCATATCCGTTGCATGCGTCCGTCTGTTGCGATGGGCATGAACGAGAATGACCTCTAACAGAGCAGCCGCCTCATCTCAGTGATTCACAAAATCACTTTGTCGTGACATATAACAGGTAGTGTGAGCATGGCCACGCCTCCAAAATGAAGAAATAAAATTTGGCAATGATCCGGTTCGTGGAGGTATGTCACGCCCTTCCTTGAAAGGAGGGGCGATGGTTAGAAGGAGAGAAAATTGGGAGCAGTAAGAGCAGGTCCTTATGAGACGGGGATCTTGATGGAACTAGAGTTTTCAGACGATCCAACAGGTCATGCAACGGATTGATAGAACCACTCTGTGATTTCTGGGGCAGCAGTGCTGGAGATATGAGCTCGTTTGAGGGTGTTCTAAGGGTTGTGGGCTGGGGAACCCCTGGGAGCTAGAGAAGTTGATTGCCATGCTTCTGTTCCAAAAACAGGTTTGCATTGAATGCGCCATGCCTACTGTGGGAGGCACCATTGGTCCAGCACACCACCTGTGCATGTGTGCGCAGCAAAATTGTAGAGCGGGCTGCTGGCATGGGGTCTCAGATGTGCCATTGAGATTTCCTTGGCATGGGGACCTCCTCTAAATGGGTGTGAGGAGGCTTCCAACGCCATGGATTGAGTGAGAGGGTGCCTCCTCACTAACCACCCTAAGAGGAAGTGCTGCAAGGTGGATGAAGGAAAAAAGAAAAAGAAAAGTGTGAGCGACTGCTTTCGTATTCATACATACATCAACGTAAGCTGATAAACAGTCGTCTTCTTCGTTCTTGTTTTCTCCACAAAGTTTGAGGTGAGAAGCTATGGCGGCTCCAAGGAAGATGAAGCTGCTGTTGTTGTTTCTGAGTAGTAGTAAGCTGCTGTGCATCGCCATCTTCCTTCTGGCTTCCTCTCAAGTCGCACTCTCATCCGTCGCTTGCCCTCCTTGTGGCAACCTGTCCGTCCCTTACCCCCTCAGCACCTCCCCCTCCTGTGGTCACCCCCTCTACCCCATCACTTGCTCCCCCCATCACTCCCTCCTCGTCTCTGCTCTCTCTGGCTCCTACCCCATCCTCAGCTTCGACCCTCCCTCTCGCTCCTTCATCGTCTCCACTGGCTCCTTCTTGGGCAACTCTTGCATCACTCGTGACTCCCTCTATGGCAACTTCTCCTTGAACTCCTCCGGACCTTTCTTTGTCTCCCCTAATAATACTGTCATGCTTCTTAATGCCTCCAATCTGCTGCGTTACTCCCCCCTCCAGTGCTCTCCCCTTAGCCCTTGCGCCCAGGCCCTCACTGTCCTCCCGCAGGAGAGCTGCAAGAAGCTGCTGTGTTGCTCTTTCAACACCAACGGAGCTATCGTCTTCAAGTATGGCTTTCCTGTCCTTGGACAAGAGACGGCTTATATCAGCGTGGTGAACTTGCTGAGCGGGACCCCAGCATCCACCTGGAACTACGGCCTTCAGCTGGGATGGAACATACCGCTGGAACCTCCTTGCTCCACTCAGTCTGATTGCGGTAGTAATTCGACATGTTCCGTTAGCTCGAATGGAGCCGGCAAGCTGTGCTTGTGCAACGATGGTTATGTTTGGGATCCAATCACGGGAACCTGTCCTAAAGGTTAGTCCTTTGTAAGCCCTTAAGTTACTTGTCGGCGTCCTGAAACATTCAATGACTTCTGAGATTGCTGCTGGTCCTATTGCAGCTCCTTATTGCGTTCGGAAAAGCGGAAGCGTGGATTGCCACAAGTCTGAATACGCAATAGGTACTCGTTCCTTTCAGAATTCAAGTACTAAATACCCTTCTTCTACTTTTGCTTCTTCTTCTTCCACTCTTCTGACACCGCTACTGCAATATTTCGCTTGCAGGTCTCACTCTCGGGTTTGTGGGGTTTATCGTATTATCGATTTTGACATCCATTCTTTTCAGAAGGCGCCAGGCCGCTCAGCGAGCTCGCGCTAAACTAGTCAAAGAGAGGTCCATGATCCTGGCTGCAAACAGTGGCGGAAAGTCTGCCAAATTGTTCAGCCAGCGAGAGATGAAAAGGGCCACAAACGGCTTTGCGCGAGATAGGGTACTCGGATGTGGTGGATTCGGGGAGGTGTACAAAGGAATTCTAGATGATAGCACGGTGGTGGCGATCAAATCTGCCAAGATCGGAAACATCAAAGGAACAGAGCAAGTGCTAAACGAAGTGCGGGTTCTGTCGCAGGTAAACCACAGAAATCTGGTGAGGTTGCTGGGATGCTGTGTGGAGAGTGAGCTGCCGCTCATGGTATACGAGTATGTCCCCAATGGAAATCTATTTGATCATCTGAACGGTCTGAAAAAGAGCATGCTAGATTGGAGAACACGCTTGAACATCGCTCTGCAATCCGCTGAAGGGCTGTCTTACTTGCACTCAGCAGCATACCCTCCTATCTACCATCGCGACGTGAAGTCGAGCAACATACTTCTGGACAAGACGATGAACGCAAGGGTAGCAGACTTCGGCATATCTCGCCTTGCAGAGCCCGATCTCACTCACGTCTCTACCTGCGCTCAGGGTACGCTGGGCTACCTTGATCCAGAGTACTACCGCAATTATCAACTGACAGATAAGAGCGATGTCTACAGCTTCGGCGTGGTGCTTCTCGAGCTGGTGACTTCGAAGCGAGCGATCGACTTTAGCCGAGGTCAGGATGATGTGAACTTGGCAGTGCTGGTGCAGGTTAAGGCGGAGCAAGAGAAGCTGGACGAGGTTATCGATCCGAAGCTGTTGGAGGGTGCGTCTAAGGCCTCAGTGGAATCCATGAGATCAGTGCTCTATTTGGCCCTAGACTGTCTGCATGAGAATAGGGTGAGTCGTCCATCCATGAAGGAGGTTGCTGAGCAGCTGCAGTATATCATCACACTGGAAGCTGCAGGAGAGAACTCCAACGTTTCGGAGAATGGCCACATGCTTCCGCTGGCTGGCGTTTGAAGGAAAGCATGAAGGAGCTTGGCTGATGGGCATGGGAAATCTGCATGGGCATGGGAAACCTACTCAGTTGCCGAGCTGAATGAAGCTTCCGAGGGGTTCATACTGATCATCTTGCTGTGATGTCGGAGGAGCGACGAAGTTCTGTCAGTGGACTGAAGTGTTATTGGAAGGTTTGTGCCTTGTGAGCTGCGTATCAGGTGATAGCCAACGGGAAGGTGAGACGTGAACTGGCTTTGGTGTATGAGTTTGTCGAGCTGGACGTGGTGAGAGCTTTCTGCTTGCGTGGATTGATAACATTTTGTTGATAATATGTAATCCTGCAGAGGATCCAGTCAAGGCTACGAACTCACAGTTAATAGGTTAGGCTACTGAGATCATTTTTGTGTAGGCTCTTGTTGCTCAGGAGGTAAAGTTTGTGTTAGCTGCTTTTGTATTCTCGGACTCGGTACTAATAGTGGAAACACTCTCTGATTGTAAGGGTTCTGAGCTCGTTTCATTCAGCCTTTCGTTTGTTGTGAGTGTCTAACAATTCTTATTTTTGTATCTGTGATAATTTCGTAGACCTCAGCCTTTAGTTTGTTGTGAGTTGACAATTCTAATTTTTGGATGTAATAATTTCGTGTGTATCATCAGTTGAGCTCTCTACCTGCTTCAGTGGCAAAAAATTCTCTACCTCAAGGAAAAGACAAGACAGCTGCAAAACTAATTTCTAGATAAGAAGGCAATGAATGATTGCGGAAATAGTTTAAGGGTTTACGATGTAAAATGTTTAAGATGCAGAGCCTCGAAGTAAAATGTTTAAGGGTTTAAGATGTAAAATGTTTAAGATGAAGCTCCAAAATAATCGGCACGTCTCCAAATGTACCTTTGACCTAAGATGTTTATTCCGAACTACCTTACCGAAATCTTCTAAATAGCGTAAAGGAAATGTCCTTGGCATAAAGAACATGTTTAAAGCAACACTAGTGCTGTACCCGTGCTTTGCACTGGCCCGAACCTCTAATATCTCTTTTCTCTCTCCAAACCTCCAATCTCTTCTTGAACCGCCATCTTCTTGCTATGTCACCAGCTTTCGTAAACTTCTTCTTAACATATATAAGTAGCATGACCTGTCTACAAGACACACTCCGTTGGGTCTCCAGGTGAGATTTTGAAACTGCTTTAATTTTAAGAAATAAAATTTCAAGTGAACACTTGTGTTGGGTCTCAAGGTGAGATTTTAAAATGGCTTTAATTTCAAGTAATTTCAAGAGAGAATTTCAAGTGAACACTTCTACAATCAAGGTGAGATTTTAAAATGGCTTTAATTTCAAGTAATTTCAAGAGAGAAAATTTCAAGTGAACACTTCTACAATCAGAAAGCTTTGTTCTGTAAATATCAAGGCATGGCATGTAAAACAATGAATTTCCTAGACATGGCACATATTCATCTAATAAAGAAAATTTGGGTCTCCTAAATTCCTAAATTCCATATCTCCTAATCTAAACATCAGATCTGCATCAAACCTTTTGCATTGGGTTTGTAATTTTACGTTTCAATTGTCTTGCCATTCATAATTTGGATTAGATTCAGAAAAGTTAAAAAGTTGTAAAGATTCATTGAAAAAATTCGTTTGTGATTTAATTAAACAATTAACCTAAGCAAAAGCCCATAATGTAAATCAACTTTAATTTAATTAAAGCAATGCAAATTAAACTAACTACCTCCTAACTTGGTTCTCCTAATCTTGCTCCTCCGGCTCCCCTCTCCCTCATCATTTATCCCCCTTCGCCAAGCCCACCCGCCACCACCCTCTCTTCCACTCCCTCCTTGGCTACCGTTGACCCCTCCTCACTCCCTCTGCTCATGCCATTTGATGCCTTCTCACTCCTTTCATTCAATCTTGAGTCGCAGTGAATGCCTTGCAGTTTTCTACCCCCTTTCCCCTTGCTCTTTGCGGTAAGCAACCTAGAGAGAAGTTTCCCTTTTGTAAGACCTCAGGAAGACATGGGTACAATTGTAAGCCCTTGATCTGAGCCCTTGAAACCACATGTACAATTGTAAACCTTTGATTTGAGACCTAAAGATTAAGTACTCACTTTTCTCATTAGTTATAAAGCAATCCTTCCAAATTTAAAAGAAAAGATACGAGATTGAGTTCCTAAAGCTCACTTCTTTGATAGGTCATAGCACAATCTTCCAAACATTGTTTCTATGTATGAGCAACCTCATCCCACTCAGGTAATCTTGAAATAAACATTCTTCTTGTTTCAATAAAATAGTTTAGAGGGGAAGAGAAATGGATGGCAGGCCATAGCGATAGTGTGTGAGATTGAAAGTAGTTGTGATGCGGCAATCATAGCACTGGTTCGCACTATCTATAGTTATAGGACCTTCACTTTTCTCTTCGAGCTGCAGAGAGATAGCTGAAGCCTACCTAGGCTCTACCGTCAAGATTGTTGTAATTACCGTACCTTCCTACTTCAACGATTATCAATGGCAATTAGCAACTAAGGATGCGAGAGCTATTTCAAGCCTTAATGTGATCAGAATCATCGACGAGCCGATTGCAACTTCTATTGCTTACGGCTTGGCACTGCTCAAGAAGACTTCAACAATAGGATCGTGTTGAGGCCAACCTCCCAAGACTCCCCATTTCTTCGTCAATCGCTGAATTCGAAGAGATAATCCTCAATAGTTTTTGGAATTGGCAGAACAGAGCTTGTGTTCTATCTCTGAGCATTGACAGTGTCTACATGACTGTTAGTTGAAATCAGCATAGCCCCTGATGGATGACATAGAAATTGGTCTTTTTACTGTCTTCTTGCAATAGATGGCCATCTTGTTGCAGATTGATTCTTATTGTTGCTTCTTTAAACTCGTTTTTCCACTATTCTTCCTTCATCCTCCTTGTAGCAAACTATCACGGCAAGGGAACCAAAAATCTTAAGTTAGAATGCACCCGGGTGTCCACATGACATTGGAAGTCACCTAGGAGGTTGAATTGAAAACAATAAAGTACAATGGAAAACCTAAAACCTAACCTATCTTAATGATCCTAAAGAACCTAGCCTTACCTACCCTAATAAAGCAATAAATGGAAAATAGCAAAACTTGAAACTCTCTCTCTCACCCTCTTCATCAACTCTCCTACACCACACCCACATGTGAGGATAGCCTGAATTGCTTCTTTGTTTCGATAAAAGAATATAGGCTGATCAATTGTCACCGAGTTTGTGATATGGCATTGCTATTTTGCTCATCTAAGAATAGATCTTGTTGATGAATAGAACGTAGAGGAGTTGAAGCAACTGTTGATGTGCTCAAAGATGGAGCTTGAATCTACCCGAGCTGCTGCTAGAGCTCAAACGAAGGTCTATGAAGGGGGAGTGCACAAGCAGTGATGCTCGTCAAGTAGCCACCCCGAGGAAGAGTGCTAAAGCCACGTGCTTGCATTGGGTGCATGTTAGCCCATCTAGGGGAATACAACTTGGCCTACCCTGTGTACTTTGCCAGCCAGCAATTAAATTGGACACGAGATAGATGTAGTGTGCGAGGAATGCGTGCAAGTGCAGGAAATCTTCCTGCAATCCGGATCTACAAGTCTGCTTTCCAATGCTGTGGCAAGTCATGCAAATTCCAATGAAGCTCGGACAAATGGGGGTGTGATGGTTTGGGCGCCATAAAACTCAAGACATGATCTAGGTAGTGTGAAGATGAAGATGCCATGGACAATTGCATGTACTTGTAAGGAGGCCCGAATCGACATCATTTGGGGAGCCACTCATTGGACTATCCATTTTGTGCGTAGATGGCAAAAAGGAGGATAGAAGGCGTAGTTGATGATGCAAGAAGCTCGAGCTGTTGCTGTTCAACCATCTATTGAGGGACTTTCTCTCATGAAGCATCAAGCAGGTGCAACATCGGCATCTGAATGGAGCACAACAGCTAGTGCGTTGTTGCTGCTGGGACTAGCAAGAGCAACTCCCACCTTTGTAGCAACCTTTGCGTATGCGAATAATTGAAGCCCCTTGGAGCAAAATGATGTCGATATCCAGAGCAAGAGCCATACTGATCGAGCATTATGTGCCGTGGACAGTGGATGATCCAACATAGTGAACTCGAGAGCATCGATCACACACCCATCTGTTTGACTCACTTCGTCCAAGAATTTAAGAGAAAATACAAGAAGTATATAGGTCTATGAAGGTATTGATTTCTACTCCACAATTATGGAGAGCTAGGTTTGAAGAAGTGAACATGGATTTGCTCAGGAAGTACATGAGGGCAAGCATTGAGAAATGTTTGCATGATGCCAAGATGGATAAAGACTAGATTCACAAAGTCATTCTGGTGGGAGGATCAACTTGAGTTTACAAAGTGCAGCAACTATTGTAGGATTTCTTCAATGGCAAGGAGCTCTGCAAGACTATCAATCTAGATGAGGCGGTAGCTTATGGTACCATAATATAAACAGAGAAGGTGATGAGAACGTGAATAGTGTGTTGCTTCTGGATGTGACTCTGCTTAGCTTGGGCCTAGAGAGTGCCAGTGGAGTTATGACCATGCTTATTCCCAGAAATACGGCCATTCTTTACATAAAAAGAGCAAATCTTTTTACGGCAAGCAGCCTAGGGGGAAGTTTGAGCCACTCCTTGAGCAACTTGTCACAATCGTGGACATTGATTTTAAGTAAATCTAACGGTGTGAAAAGCAAGGTGCAAAAGCATAGTTAAGCTTTTTATCAAAAGTGGGAGAAAAGCTTAGACTAGAATCCAAAAAATAGAGGAAGCTAGTCAACACATGATTGTCAGCATTGTCTGTGTCTTCAAGCAATACTGGAGAGCTCTCGTTGCTTGCACTGTCTTCAACCAAGATTCCGAGGTAAGATTCCCTCCCAGACAATCGATGTGCATTCGATATTTTTTGTTTATAGATTTAAGGTTGTGAGACAATTGAATGATTAGAGCTCTATGGGAAGGATGCTGAGCAATCTACCTATCTATCTATCACTCTGCACATCACGTCAGCTAGAGTGAAGAAACTACGGTGAGGTTATTGGAAGCTGGCGAGCCTCTAGGATTTTGTGTTAAGTAGCTACAAGAAGCCAAGATGGATTTGTGTTTAAGTAGGTGCTAGCACATAGACGTAGCAAGGGCCTTGAAGAGATGAAGGCCAGCGTGGCATAGCCTTGGCATGTGAATATTTGGAGAGCCTCGCGATGACCTTATGCTCTAATCTCACAAGCCTAAAAGCTCAACTTACTATAGTGTTCAAACTACCATTTTGCGGAGGTTAGAGAGGCACGTAACGCTGGCTAAGTGGAGAGTGAGAATATTGCATGCTCTACTTCGGACTTCCTCTAATGATAGTTGTTTTTTTGTGCTATCCAAAGTCTACTGAACAATCCGAGAATGTTGGAATCATCCCACTCAGGCTCACATTGGCAAGCTTTTGGGTTATTGTCTCTAAGATCAAAGAAATTGCCAAAAGGCGATGAGAATTTGAATTTTGCCTGTCACGCAGCTCATAGTGATTTTACTGGCATTTGACTATGATTACAACTATTGACATTCAGGTAATATGCCAGTTTCTTATCCATTTGTGAGACTTATCCGCAACACGAATATTCTTGGTGTTGATATTATCGGTGTTATCTTGGCACCCAGGCAAGGGGCCGTTTCCTCATATTATAACTCTTCGAGGAAGGAAGCGCACCACCCCCCCGCCCACACTATGTGTGGTTATAATAATTACTTATTATATATTATCATATAAATATTTTTAATTACTCGTCCATTCAAAATTTCTTATTTTCAATCTAAATTATTACAACATTCTTCTTGTTTAATGCATGTTATCAATGTGAGGGAGCAAGGAAATCCAAGATGAATGCAAGATTGAAGGATGACTACACCTTTATTCATATGGTTGTAGTTACATTGCTTCCTTTTGTAAACCACCCATTGCACAATGCTTTAGGATTTGCTTATGGAGATTAGGAGTGAGTTTGGAGTGGAAAGGAATGGAGAAATTATGAGTTTAGTGTAGAGAAAGCTTGTTTTTTCATTTCTATCCATGAAACCATTTTCATGCATTTGAGCTTGTTTTTTATTGTTCTTTGATGTTTGTTTATGCAAGAGGGTAGCTAGTGTGATTGCTAAGCTTGTTGTAATGTCAACTCCAATTGAAAACACTCAAAAATGAAGAGTTGAGTCCAATTTTAAAGTGGTTTCTAGTGTGTGACAGTCCAACTTGTGAAAATCACTCATTTGAGTAGGAAAGGTTATTGTTTTTTGTGTTTTTTGTTTCCTATAGGTAGTTTAGGTAGTTCGTAACACCCCATGCAGACAAACCTAGAACAAAACTTGGAAATGCATAGAATCATTAAAAAAAATTCAGCGATGCCTTCTGTTCTCAGACAATTCTTATCCCGTCGACTCAGTGCCTTAGGCTAGCTATCTCGTCAGTTGGTGCCATAGGCCCTTAACCTGCCGACTGACAGATGTCAGTAACCTAACCAGTCGCCTTAATTAAACATTTATCAAGGGTTGGCTAGCTAGCTATCCCACTGGTATGACATGCATTGACCCAGTGCCATAAGGCTAAACCACCGACCTAGAGGCATAACCACGTAACTCGCCGATCGGTGCTTTCTTGGTACCCCTCAGGTTGTCAGCAGCCCACTGCTCGGTGCCATTATTCTATTCCACCGCCTTGTATTATCCCACTGTCCGATGCTTTAAAGCTAACCTATAGACTCGGTGGCATACCACTTTAGCCCATCTCGTCGACACGTCATGTACTAACCCGCTGACTGTCGCCATAAGGTTCACCCTCCGACCCGTGGGCCTACAGCTAGCCCTTCAACTGGAGGGATAGCTTTGGGAATAAGTTTCTTGACGGAAAATACAGAACCAAAAGTGAGGCAAGGTGTGCCCAAGTAGGAATCTCATACATGCATTTGAGGTCAGACAGAATTTTGTCCAGAGAGCCTAAGCCCAAGGACAGCATTTCAAACTACATGTTGCCTAGCTCCTGCCCTAGTTTCGGTTCAACCCCAATAGGGAATTCAATTCCTAGCTATTATTTAGAATTAGGGACCCGGCGTAGCGAGCCCTCTAGTTCAAATGGGACCGAGAGCTTGAACGAGGAAATGACGAACCAATGGGCTCGAGAGCCTCCGAAGCCCTTCACACAAGTGTAGCTCTACCTCACTCTCTTGCTCCTTTCGTAGCCTCTCGATTAAGGGGAACTATATCCAATGTGGAGATTAAGGGAGATTAAGGGGAAATTTACTTATCTGGTCTCCCACGTTGAGCAGTTTAAGCAGATATGTGAAGCATTTGGTGCTCCTGGAGATATGGAAATGGTTGATGCCTTTGACCTCAGCCTGGATGACAAGCCAGGCCAATCGTATAGGACCATCAACGTTGAGGAGAAAGTCAACTTGGAGACGTTGCAAAAAGCCTTCATCATAGTGTTTGCTCCCAGCGGCCACAAGTGGAGCCCTATTATTTAGTTGTATGAGGTGAAACATAATGAGAATGAGTTCCTTCGGGACTACATTGCTAGGATCAAACACCTCAATTCCTGCTGCAAACCACATGAGAGGATGAGCAACAAGCGATTGTTGCCGTGCTTTCTTGTTGAATTGGCGGATCCAAAGATGCATGATGACCATTTAATGGTTATGAATCCAACTTCTTTCAAACTTTGCAGCAAGGTAGCCATCCATATAAGCGACAACACGATGGATAAGGACACCAAGGACAAAGTGACAACCCTATCCGAAGTATCACATGCAGTAAGGTCTTCTAGCACAGAGTCTACCAAGAAGGAGGATAAGGGGTCGAAGGGCTTAAATATGGGAGAGTTGGCCTCTAATCTATTGAATCTCCTAGGCCAATAGTGGAGGGTAGGAACACCCAAGGAAGCACCAAGTAACCCCCACCTAGTCCCTAGAAGAGAGAATGTTTGGTGCAGGGTATGCAACAGCAATCATCCCTCAAATGAGTGCCCTCACCTTAGGACAAGGCCAACAATTTAGTGTGCGCATTGTGTTAGATGGGGGAACCATGAGACCTCCCAGTGCCAATTTTTGAAGGTCCTCCCGTAACCAATGTACTAACTAAGGCCCCAATTGGCCTTAGCAGCCCCACCCAACCTGATGAATGCACAAGGAACCTCTCTTGCCAATCAAGGACAATATAGGGCACAACGTGCTCAAAATCTACCACTTGCTATACTAAGCTCACAACCGCGTCCACTCCGTATAACACCAGTCAACCAAGTATTGGTGCAGGAATTACCTAGTGATTGGGAAGAGCCTGAGCATGATCATGGCCACCCCCACTATCATCCTTACAAGGAAGGAAGTGGCATCATAAGTCACTACCTTCTACATGACGATCAACATGTCTCGGTATGTCAAACAACACCCGTACCCCCGAGGGCAAGGGACATGAATTCCTTAGCACAGAGGGCCTCGATCCAATGCTACACATGATTCTTTTTGCACCTAAATGAGGGAAGACCTAAAAAAACACAGAGATTTCTTGGGTAAACCCAATGCTCTACATGCTAGTCATCTACCTTATGTTGGAGCAGCAACCGCCAGCCAAATTCGAGCTAGTCGACAATCGACAGCCGACAACTGCAGGGAGAAGGTTCAAGCCCCCCTTGATGTGGAGATGTTCCAAATGGGAGATTCATTAGTCATTGGCCTTCAACCTAGGGAAGAATCCATCCTTCCCACCTCATTCGCCCCCCATGCTCCCGCCACCACTCCCATACATGCGCAAGAGCCACCTTCCTTCGTCACCGGCACTTCCTCTCCCTGGGTGGGGGTAACAGAGGCCCTACAATTTTGCAGTGCATGAAAGTACCGAGCACCTGGTGGCTATAGCAGGATGTCCACTAGCTTCAACTCCATGATACCATGGTTCATCTCCCTCAAGTACACCGTATCGTTTTCCAGCTCAAGCAAGAGCACACCACCCAGATCTCATCCTCACTACTTCAAGTTCAAGTTAGGGTGCGTGAAAGCCAGACACTTATGATTGCCGTGCAAGCCACTGAGCAAACTGCCTTGGACAGAGCAGAAGAGTAAAAGCCCAAGGTCGAAGAGCTAGAGGTCACTGTAACAAAGCTCAAGGATGATCTCCCCACGAGCAAGTCGTTGGCTCAAACCATGAGTAGAATCCATCCTCATAATAGCACAGGAGAAATTTGAACAGTCGAGGAGAAGTACGTAAGGCACCAAGAGGGCTGTGAATGCCAAATCCAAAGGCTCCGAGACCTCCTCACACAAGAGCAAGCCCTCACCATCACCTTGCAACAAGAAAATGACCAGCTTCATGCCTTTGGCCAAGGAATCAACACTAAAAGACAAAGAGCAACAAGAATTCAACATGTCTAGGGAGGTCTCCATACATCTTGTCACACACACTTTCCCATGCACAATCCTCCAAACCCTTCAGATGCCGTTTTATGCACTTTGCACATAGAATCTCATCTTTCACATCGATCTCACTGCTCCTCTCCCACCCACTCCCTACCATTCTTCGCTGAAATCCTGACCATTGTCGCCCCATCATAGCTCGATAGCCTGCCAGCTTATTTCACAGGGATCACCCCACGGCAACTCGACTGCTATGCCATACCCCAGACAGTCCTCTCCACTCACTTATTGCAGCACAACTGATCTTAAGACAGCTCAACAAACAACAGGAAGGGGGGCATGTTAACAACAATTGAGCTTGTTGATGGATCTGGCCCTTCCAACCCTATGGGTTTTGAGCCACAAATGGCTCAGGTTCAAAGTAGTCATTGGGAATGCCCAAATAAGCAAGAATAACACAAGAGCCATTTGGATCCCATATATGGA
The DNA here is from genome assembly GCF_047967505.1 of Dipteris shenzhenensis. Classification (NCBI taxonomy): domain Eukaryota; kingdom Viridiplantae; phylum Streptophyta; class Polypodiopsida; order Gleicheniales; family Dipteridaceae; genus Dipteris; species Dipteris shenzhenensis. Next base: position 29,683,499 of record NC_141601.1, on the reverse strand, counting down.
TAACATAAGAGCCATTTGGAGATAAAGGGAACATTGAGAGAATTAGAATATGCCTTGGCGCCATATGGGCCCAAGTGGTTGTAAAGAGAGAGAGAGAGAGAGAGAAAGAGAGAGAGAGAGAGGTAGAAGGAATAGGGTTGGCCCTCTCTTCAAAAGGTGACATGTATAAAAGGCCAAGTAGTTGACTTTGGTCTTCATTGTGTAGTTGCAACAATTGGAATACAAGCTCTCATTCTCTCAACTCTTGTTCATGAATATGGTTGTTTGGTGTGCTGCTTTGTGATTGCCACTCATCCCCTCACACTCCTCTTCTCTCCCACCCCCTCCCCTCTCCCCTCATCCTCTCGTGGAATCACTTGCACACATTTGGGTAGGTAATTGCGTGACACAATTGTAGGCTTTTCAAGGCTCCCACAAGGAGTAGCTCAAGACTGGAGACTTCGACAACATGCCTTCAAGATTCCCATGACACGTGTGTTACCGTAGGAGGACATAAAATTAGTCTTCAACTTTGGTGTACCACGATTAGAAGCCTCTAACCCTTGTGATCCTTGATGGTCTCAAGATGGCTATGAATATTTAGAAGGGTTGCCAATGATTAATTTACTTAATGCTTGCATGAAAGAATTAAAAGAGTACAAGAGTACTAGTGGATTTCTATATCTACTTCAATAATTCTAAGTTTCTACATCTCATGATATTCATAGGGTAATTGGGTGAAGTAATACAATTAGTGGTTTGTAATACCACTTAAGGAATGCACTTTATGAGGAGATGTATGATTCAAGAAATCATAGAATGGATAACAAATGATTATATATGATATTTGATCTTCTATCCTAATTTATGAGGATATTAATTTTATGGAAGAGGGAAAAAATGTTATGTCCCTAACATCTAGACCTTAACCACGATTAGAAGATCTAGGGTTATAGCCAAGATTTGATTGGATCTAGGGTTTAGGAATAGGCTAATCCAAAGGCTAGAAAAAAAAGAGAGGTCAAGGAGTTCCTCAACAAGATCAAGGTGGTTTAAGACTAATTATCTTTGGTGGGTGAGAACTTGGCAAGGCTTGTACTAATCAACAAGCTACCTCAGAGCTACCAAGGTTCACCATGTCATTAAGGAGAAATCCAATCACCTTTGAGGAGATTAGGGCCATGATCCTCAAGGAAGAGATTTGAATAAAGATGTATAATGGGATAGATGCTGATATAGCTCCCATGCAAAGGGCAAGGAAACAGGGAGGCAAGGGGGTATATGCATGGTATGCATGGTAAGGTGGTACACTTTTAACCAGTTTTGTGAAGCCTTCAAGAAGTGGTTTTGAATATGAATGTGGTTGAAATTTAAAACTTGTTAACAAGTTGCCATAAATAAACATCACGTTAATAGCTTGCAATCATCAAAGCAATAGCACTTTTCCATGCACGACTTTCCCTCAGTTTGTGTCATCACAATTTCATGCTTACCCTACCTTGCACTTGCCAGGAGATCCAAACCTTCCTCGCTTGCCCCCCCCCCCACATAAGTCGAATGCACATTCTTGAGCTCTTTGCTAGGTACATTGTGTGGGGGAAGAGGGAGCACTCAAGAAGGGATAAGAGACACCATATATGGTGGAGCAAAAGCTACTCAGCTTATTTTTCTATGAGTATACACGAGCACTATACAAGTGGGTGGGCACATTGCCCTTTACCCCAACAACCTCCCACTTAAAGGCAAACTCATATGCATGGTAGTCTACACCTGAACACCATCTTGTACCTGCAAGTAGACTGACTTCGAGAGTGATAAGTAAATGATAGAGCGTGCCTACTCATCCATGTCATCCCAATCACTCTGTTTAATGCTATTAAGCTTAACACCTTTGCATTTAATGGGTCTATGCTGCCTCTTCTCCACTAACACGTAATAAATCTACTCTTTCCAATACTGAAAGTTCGATCCATCCAAACTCTCAATATCAAAGAGGGCACTACCAACTGTAGATGCCATATCTGTGGCACAATAGCTCACAACCAAAGAGCAATACAGTGCAATAGGCAACCCAAATGACCCAAAATAGTGCTATCCAAACCAATGAAGTCTCCAAATAAACTGACTGACCTAAGGCTCAAAAGCAAGCCATAAAGAGGCATAAACAAGAATATATGTAGCCCAGTAACCTACCAATGTCTAGCAATCCAAGTAAGCAATGCACTGAACCAAATGAGCAATGTCTGCTTAACCAATGGCAATAAGAGCCCAGCTCAACTATCCATAACCATCATTGCAGCATCCATCAATGCAAATCCATAATGCATCGAAATCCATAGTCAAGTAAATCCCAATCATGGCTAGCATGCATAGAACACCAAAACTAGATGGTGAACCAAATGATCATTCAATCAGAATAACTGCTGCCAAGTGACATCATGAGAAATACTATGGGCATACATCAAGTATCCCGAAAGTCAATGAGCACAAATCAACTCAAACATGTATCCACTTTCATGCATCAAAGCATACCGAATGCCTGTCATAAATCTGTCTGTCTCCCCTATGAAAAGTCAATATAAAACTGAAGGACCAAAGTTGTCCAAAAGATGTAAATCAGCCCAACAAATCAATGCAAAGTGACTATCAATGTCACTGAACTCAGCATTAAGACAACTATCAAACCATAGCCTAGGTATAAAGCACAACTGAGAGGTGACAAACAAAATGTGCCAAACAAGAAAGAGGTATTCCACCTCACAAATGCTACCAAAGCTGTATTTTCTGCTCAACCTTGAGACCTCTCACAGCATGTGAAGAATGATACATCCAAAATGTGTCAATTGACAACCAAAATGGCATCCAAATGGCATGTACCACTATAGTATTTGTGCATCCAACTTCTGAGCATAGGCATCCAAATAAGCGGCAATATCATGCATCCGTTGTACCCTCGTGACACCTGCAAGAAGTTATGCACATACCAGCATACTAGATAAGAGAGGGCCCAGCCCTGTGACAAGGGAGAGAATGGCTCGGGAGCAATTGTACAGCATAAGAATGCAAGGGAATGCAAAAGAAAAATGGCACTGTACTTGTGGTCACTGTCTTTAAATAGCAATATCTTTTGATCCAAAAGTTGGATCAACTTGCATCCAACAAAAAAGTTGTAGTGTTTTGAAGATCTACAACTCTCTAGTTGAACGTAGAGGCAAATTCTGCACAGGTGAAAAGATGTACAGTCTGCAAAATGGCTATCTGCACATTGATCATCAAACTGTCCCTATTTTGGACAGTAAATAACTCTGTACTGTAAACTTGGATGACCGAGCTATCAACAGAGAAAACGTAACTCCTCTGTTGGGCACTGAGCCTAAATCCTTATGGATGTGCAAATACTTGCTATCAAAAATGGCATTCTGCTCACTTTTACTGTCAGATTTCCATACTTAAAAAAAGAACTCTCTTCTTCTCCAAAGTGGATGTTGTTGCTATCACTGGATTTCTCTTCCTTTGCTCACGAAATGGAGCTGCTGCTAGTGCTGGGATGCTCTTGTTCCTTTGCTCACATCTCTTCCTTTTGAAATAGCCTATACCGGTAATGGGGAAATACCGTCTAGATTTCTAAATGTCTATAGACTTGTCGTCTTTACCTCATGATCTGTAAAGTCCCCTACAATGCTAACCTCCATGTCGGAAATAAGCTGCTTGTTGCCAAAGATAACAAGGTGTCAGATCTTGACTTTTCAAGATATGGTGAAACCTTCTTTGAGGTGGTCTTCACTGGTGGCCGTAACCAGCTTGGGACGACAAAGCCAGAAGGGGGGGAAGGACAGCCATATTCCATCTTAAATTGTGAAGCTTCACGGCAGAGGATTCTACCACATGTGCTCTAATACTAGAGAGCAAGAAAAGTGTTCTTCTACGAGTTGCTGCTGCATCAGCACTTGGTAGAAACATAGACCTCCCTCTGTCTGATGTTCATTAGCTCGCTGACACTAGCTGTTGATAAAGGCCTGTAGCATGTCTGGACAGTAATTTGTGCCACTCCTGCCAACTAGCATTAGGTCCAACAAATCAAAGAGCACACGAACACAAGCAATCACTTCCCAAATCGTGCTGCATATGATGGTAATGGTTTCTACAAACACATGCCTTGTAGAGGAACACAGAATATCGACTAGTTGCCACTGGTTGTAACCAAAGCACCACTGCTCAGGGCCTCCAATGATGATGTGTGAGTGACAGATAGATTTGCCATCAATCCTTGAGCAAACAAGCTGCTCTTATAGCTGCCATGTCTACCCACTTCATGTTCCTCCTCCACAGAAGGCACTAATGCAGAGAAATCACAGCTTTGCTTGGTTCTCTCGGTTCTTCCTGAAGCTCCCACTGGGCTGCTCCTCTCTGACCTTGCTGGCGACACTCACCAAGCTCTCACCATGCTCTCACCAGGCTCTCCTTAGCTCTGATACTAGTTGTGGGGGAAGAGGGAGCACGCAAGAAGGGATAAGAGACACCGTATATGGTGGAGCAAAAGCTACTCTAGCTTATTCCTTTATCATATATATATGAGTATACACGAGCATTGTACAAGTGGGCAGGCACACTACCCTTTACCCCAACACTGTGTGTGGGGAGTGCTCAGTTCGAGCAATGCCTCCTGTTGAGCCCATCATCGGTGGAGGAAACAACAAGGCGGATAAAGGTGTGCCCTCTCCAGAGTTGAGTTTTTGGTATTGGGTCTCATTTTCAGTTTTGTCACCATTCGTTGCTTGGTCTTCAGTGTTCAGTCAAACCTTCAAAAGGCTCCTTTTTTGCTTTTGGCTGTGGGATGGGCTACACAGTCAATAAGCCGTTGGCGTGCTCCAAGGTAGAAGACAATGGCCAAGATCTTGCAAAATTTTGTCTTCTCACTCTTCCATTAGTTAACTCTCCATTGCAACATTGACATGCAATTAGTCAAGCAAGATTCAAGGATACATTCCATGACTACCCTGTAACATTTACATTGAGTACCAATCTACACAGCTCATGTGCAAGATGTGGGCACACTTTCTTGGTCCGTGAGGAACAAGTCCTTCAACTCATTCATTTGTGTTTCAAAATATGTTTTTCGCTCTACATCTTGCTCTTTTGGGACGAGGTTACCTTCACCAAATTTGATGTCGTCACCCTCTTCTCCTCGAGGCTTTTCAAGTGGAGGTATGCTGGCTGCAGATTCCTCATGCTTGACTCCCTCCAACCATGGGTAGGATAACAGAAGAGAAGTTTGGAGGTGAAAAGAGAGGGAAGAGAACTACGAGTAGATGAGTGAAAAGAAATGAGAGCTTAGGTTGGGATTGCAAAAAAACGAGGCACTTAGAAGGAGAGATATGTGGTGAACAAGCAGAGGAAAATCAACCACTGGCTTTGGAAAGCCTTCCAAGAAACTCCCAAAGTCAATCTTTTACCTTTAAAACTTGCACCTACATAAGGCCTACCCAAAGGCACCGGTTAGGAGCTAAACAACGTTGTAATCTATAGTGGACTGTGTTGTAGTTGACAATTCACCCTCTTGGTACATGGTACTATAGCCCACTAAGTAGTGTGATTGACCTATGCTCACGGGCCACTCGCTGGCCGATAACAAAATCGAAAATGGAGGAAGTAAAGAGTGATTTTGAGTCATTTCGGGTTTTCCTTATGTGTGTGGATCTATTGATTGTACACATATTCTCCTTGAATTGCCTGCAAAGGAAGATAGCACTCATTGGTATAATAAGGATAAAACTTATAGCATGATGAGGAGTTGTGGATTGGAAGCCAGTGTAGGGTTGATGACATGGAAAGGTTAAGGGGGGCTCAATCGTGACGCAAGGTTACTAGAAGGGATTTGTTGGTCTAAAGCTTTGGCTAGATATGATGAGCCATTTGTGTGGCACGACTTGCCAAGATCACGAACTTATGTGATGGCAGCTCAGCATTCTGACGCGCTTCCTACAATCCATAGTTATAGTTTTGGCAAGGGAGTCGGAGGGAGTGTCCCATAGCACCGTACTTTACACTTGAGAGCTTGTGAGGTGCTCACTTATATAAGTCGAGTTTTCACATAAAATCACAATTCACAATTGGAAAAGAAAGAGTATATTTTTTTCCAAAAAGAGTTTTTTACAAAGGAAATACTTCCTGTAGGAAGAAAGATGTATCGCCCCGAACCCCCTACTCTACCTACGGTATCTCAATCACAATCACAATCACAATCACAATTGGAGGCAGGGACAAATCTCAATCTTAGTCAACACCTCAATCTCAATCTCAATCCTAATCTTGAACTCAAAATTTGCTCTTAGAACCTCTATCTCAATCTCGATTTTGGTCTAGATTCTGAGTCTCTCTCAATTTGCCTTGAAATTCTTGTACGTGAAGCTTTTCCAAGCATATGTGTAGAGAATGTACCCCAATTGCCAAAAAACTCTTTTCGAAGTGTAGATAATGCACCCCAACTGCTTTTTTCCTCTCTTTTTTTCAAACAATGGAAAAACAACCATGTTTGGAGTCCCATGTACAAACGGTTCAAAATCTAGAAATAATTAATAATATGACTTCGAAACCCTTTATTACTACCTACAACCTTGGTCATCATCACTTTTCACCCATCCTAGGCCTCAAATCTACATTTTAGAATTTTGCAAGTAGAAAAATCAGTCCAAAGTGCTTTTTCTTGATCTTTGAACAATTATTTCACCATCCAAATGGTTGAATAATGTAAATTACAAAGTACCAATATTGTAGTCTGATGGAAAAAAGAACTCTCTCATACAGACTTTTCCCATCAGTCATAGGGACATGTGTTTTGGAGACTTCTTTAAGGCCCATTTGCAAGATGCTAAGAGCAGAAGAAAGTGAACATGTTGAAGCCTCCTAGGAACATCAGTAGATCTGGATAACCTGTTGTTGCAAAGTGGGTTAATCAAGTGGAAGCTCGTTCAAAACTTATGGTCCAATATTTCTCGAAAGATGGAGATCTATGCCGATCAGCCACAGGGATCTCATTGCTCAAACGTGTTACTTGGTTTGGTAAGAAGTAGGTTGTCCTTAGATTCTAAGGCGGATAGCTAGCTTGATGATAGTACCACGATTACTTGAGACCATGCTCGTGATCAAGGACAAGTGGCACCCTGGATGGTTGGTGCTACTTGGACCGTACTTACAAGTCAAGATGGACCTGGGGCAACAGGAGCTGCAGGTTGTCCCTGACTTGTTCCTCAAAGCTTCTCTATGAAAGCTGATGAAGCATCTGCACTGACATGTGGGGATTGTCCCATGGACGGTCGGTGAGAGGGGGACACAGGTGTTTGGGTCACCTTCCCACTTGCGAGCCCCAAAAAAAGGACATGGGAGAGGTGTATCAGCAGCTTGTTGGGGCTCAGAAAGAAGCCACATCGGTAGATGAGGAGGCTGCCATGGAGGCAGATCAGAAAGAAAGACATATGTCCTCTGCACAGGAGATGCCATGTTGGCAGTAGTAAGGACAGCACATGGGCAGATGTGCAGTGATCTGAGGGAGCAAATATGTGGCTGGTTGTCAGCCCTCATTTAGGGCTCCCTTATACAGAACAACAAAGCAGGGCTGGTCCGCCTGGTTAGGTCAGCCAGACCAGATCATACCAGCATCAAACGGACAGGTCCAGTCAGCAATACAAGATCTGGATGGGCTGAAACAGAGCCAGTCGCGTACGAAATGTACCGCAAATATTGATCGACTGTACAAGAGGGTCGCCAGTTACAGAACAGGGCCCCATCAGGAGGATTACTTTACCTTGTGCCTCACCATTGACTGCATAGAAGAGCTGCAAGGAGTCCTCCTAGAGTCCAGTAAAGTGGAGCACTTAGCCTGGTCTTCATCAGAAAGAGGAGCAGCAATGAGAGTCCAGAAAGGCATCGTTACAGCCAGCCCACTCAAACTCTTGGTCAGCATGCAGTCTGAAGAAAGTTTGAAGGACAGATTTATGAGTGGCCAGGGGTCCACATCTAGGCATTACCTTGACCGCTGATGATGACACATTGAGCACGATTTTTGTATCAAGTTTGCTGTCTTTGGAGCAACCTACATAATGTGTTTTGCTGTTCTACTCAGCTGCACATTGTTCATGATCTTTTTCTGTGTCTACTTCTTTCAGGTGCGCGTTTGTGTGATTCCTAGATAATATTTTTCCGCTGCAGGAGTGTTGTCTACAGCAAGCAACCCCCATCTCTGTTGTCTAACAGGGGGTGTGGCCCCGGTCCATCGGTAACCTCAGCTCGGACAGTGATCCTTTATAATCGATCTACATCTGAGGGGTAAGCTTGCTAACTCCCTGAAATAGTTCCTTACTGTGGCCCGTTCCTTCTGGCTCAGACACGCAGACTCCCCTAAATTGGTCCTTACTAATATTTGGTGGTTTTGCAGGTCATGGCTTCTTGGCTTACTCCAGGCTTGGGTTTAGCTATCCCACATTCCTTCTGGCTCAGACATGCAAACTCCCCTAAATTGGTCCTTACTAGTGTTTGGTGGTTTTGCAGGTCATGGCTTCTTGGCTTACTCCAGGCTTGGGTTTAGCTATCCCACATCTAGGAGCATGTTTCAAGGTATTGTAGCCACCTTGTCCCCAAAGCTTGGGAATCCCTTGTATGTCCCGAATATTCATTTGGTTGAAGATTGTCCTCCCAAATGTTGAGCTTTAAGGTGTGTGCAAGAGATGTGAATCCATTGTGGGGCATGAATCCCTCTACCAAAGGTCAAGGATTCGACAAATTGTGAGAAGCATGTTTGCTTCGTTGAAGTAGAGCTGTGGTGATTTGTTGATGGACAAATTGCTGAGCACAATTTGATTTTGATGATTGAAGTGCTGTTTGTCAAGGATTTTCATGCTTGGTGAAGGCGATCTATACTACTGGACGTAGCGCAATGTATGCCCATCGTTTTGAGCTGTTTTGTCCGCCTGATTGTGATAGACGAATTGCAGTATGCAGTTCACGGGCCGTTATACTCACATTTGAGGTGTTCACTGAGAACTAAGGCTGGTTCATGTGGCAACTCGGGTGGAATCAGCATCTAGAAGTGTTTCTAATCTGTTTGGGCAGACGGCCAAGCTTCTCAATGGAAGCTGCTGGTCGAATCTGTTTTGATTCCTTTGTGTAAATGGTTGCATAAACATGAATGCATTGGAACAATTGCATGCACATGCATACTTGTGCTTTGGTTGCACGATGTAACATGCACAATTACCCAAGAACTGCATGCAGTCATGCATTGCATGTTGCTTTCCACAGTCATGCATGGACTAGAAAGTTGTGCATGTAAACCATCAATGTGCAAGTAGCTTCTGGAGTTCCATGTCACTTAGTGTGCATATTGAATGGAACTTACTTAACAGTCCACCTCTTTACCCCACGATTTTAATTTATCATACCCCAACTATGCTTAGTGAGTGAATCTGGATACTGATGTTCAGCAGTCCTCCACTGAATTTCGTCAAACCATCCTTGCTGGTACAGCCGCCCCTAACCTCCTATGGTCAATTCAACCTGTTGGCAAGCCTGCATGCTCATTTAGATACCCATCTGCTACTGACTTGTCATCTTTTCTAGCCAACCTTTGCTTCCATCAAGTGCTCAGCTTGGCTTTTAACGGCCTCTTCTTGAAATGCTCCTTAAGTTGTGCCGGAATAAGATAATGTCCTTAGACGATGTGATGCACTTCACCAAGGTCTACAACAACATGATTGCCTCTCTAGGCAACAAAGGCAGTCTTTGGAGGTTACCTATAAGTGCTCTCGGAGAAACAACTGTGCCAAGTGGCCCCGCACCACCTCATCGTCTACTCGCAAAAGGAGTCCGCTGAAGTGTCTAAGGATTCTACTTCAAGTGCCATAAAACAGAGCATATCACTAAGGTACAAGGGAAAAAGTAAGGCTGTGCACGTGTTGGAGGTCTTATGCCACGAATGTCTACTGAGATTCACATGTTGATTAACATACTATTGGTATGTTTTGTGACAGTTGAGGAATTTACCAGCCTTGGTGGAGGGCTATCCCAATCATGTTAGTTGATAGGCTTTGCCATCAATTCAGGTAGGTGCCCTTTGGGGCTGTTTTTTGTTCAGACCTTTTATAGTTTCCACTTCAAAGAAAAATAATAAGGTTCTCTCAGAACAGAATATACATGAAATCGAAGTGGCCCATCAGCACCATTCTAATCCGGACCACTAAGCGCACCGGGAGGTCATTAAAATATGTAAGAATAAAATAAGGGAATCGGAGGAAAATTATAATAAGCAAATAATCCATACACACACATAGTAGAACTAACTTGAACTAAATTAAACTAAATAGGTACCTAAAAGTAGATGAACTCAAAAAATACAACCAACCTAGACCCAAAAAGAAAATGGCATATGAAGCTCCCCACTTGGGATTTTGATTCTACGTTTAAGGATCCTAAACATACCACAAAGGCGAAGTTCCAAAGATATTACCACTATAACCTAGTAGCGGATTTTTTTCATTACTTTTCTTGGACTGTAGCCCTTTCTGAGAAGTAATAGGACTAATTTGCTCAATTGAGAGATAAATGCACTCTTACTTGGGCAAAGACAATAGAACCTGTAGAATTGGGAAGTAATCACCCCATTTTTAGCCATGTCAAAGGTAAATATAAGGCATTCTTATGGTATTCGACATAGCAAAGTCAAGTTGTTGTCGTTCATCATAGATATAGAAGATTGCGTAATGCTAAGATCCAAGAAACTACATAAGCCATCAAAGGATGCCTTCCTAAGTGACATCATCTATCCATAGAGTTACACAATGTCAATCAATACGTAAGTTTGTACTAGAATCCACGCACCTTTAGATTTGATTCTTAGGAGTTTTCATAACATTCCATTATAAAAGATGCTATTCTTCAGCCTAGTAAACATGTTTAGAGCAACACCAAATAAATTTGCCCGGAGGTGATCCCAGTAAAGAGAGACACATTTTCATAGCAGCAGCGTCCAAAGGCACAAGGCAGATAACTATTGACAACGCAAAAAAGCCCGTATGACGCCTAAATAACTTTATATTGAAGAGCCAGAATGAAAGAGAGCAAAAATTGCTATACGATCCTGTATAATGAGATGGAAATTTTGTAATGCCCACTATCGGATGCTACGCATGACACGTATAGCCAGGCAGATTCCACACCTAATTCCCACCGGAAGTATAGTGGTAGACCTTGCCAGCCATGTGGAGGGCCGTGACAAGGCCAATGAAGCAAAGGCTCATGACGAGCACGAAGGTGGGCGGGATCTTGAAGCTGGGCGCGTCATCGGTGTAGAAACGAAGCACGTTACCGGAACTGGAGGCGGAGCCGGCGGAAGAAGGACCTCTACGGCGGCGAAGGGATGAGGAAGAGGAACGAGGGGGAGAGGGAGGAGCCATAGATGAAAAGGGAGAGATGGAAATAGGAGGTGAAAGAATGAGCAAAGTTGATGAAAAAGTCGTGCGCATACAACTATTTATATATAGGGACATATAGAGGAGATGGCCGAGTCGTGGGCAATAGCCGCCCGACTCAGCCAACCGTGTGGCCAACCGTGTGGTCCTCAGTCCCACATTCCCGCTTCACCTTTTCCCGGCCATCAACTGTGCTTCTACAACACACAAAATTCCACGGTGCAGCACCGCCCACACAACGGACGCCCATAGCCTCTTCACCGACGAACCGCTTCCAGCCTACCTAATTTCAGCAGCAGAATGGCTCTCGGCTCGTCAAGAGTGGATTATAACCTCATGAACAGAATGGCTCCCAACTCATCAATAGCCGACTATAACCTCATGGGCACCTCCAACATCTACGCTCCAGCAACGCCAGCCACTCCACGCTCCTCCGGCTTTCTTTCAAGCACGAGTAGCATGACCCGTCTACGACGTGCTAGAGACCCACTCCGCTGGGTCTCAAGGTGGGATCTTAAATTGTCTTTAAATTCAAAAAGTGAGTTTTCAAGTTAAATCAAGAGCCCCTCCATGGCAGGCACCACTTGACCTTGCTTCTACTTCTCCTTGCCTTTCGATCAGTGTCTCGGTGCCACCCTTCTTCCTCTCCCATCTCAAGCCATGACTTGGCCTCCTCACCTCTCCAATTACATCTCTCCCCTCGTGCCAACGTCTCCCTCATCACTCACCTCAACTTGTCCCTCAACATTCTCTCAAGTCCCCTAGTTGGGGATCTTCCCTACTCTTGCTCACCTCAACCTTCATCAAAATCACCTCCATGGCACCATTCCTCTTGGCCCATTCATCAAAATCACCTCAACCTTCATCAAAATCACCGTGATTTAGAGGAGATGGCCGAGTGAGTTAGCCAACCATGTGGTCCTCACTCCCCATCCATGGTTGAACTTTCAAGCCCTTAGAGTACATTCCTGCTTCACCTTTTCTCAGCCATCAACTGTGCTTCTACGACCCACGGTGCAGCACCGCCCACACAACGGACGCCGCTTCCAGCCTACCTTTCAGCAGTAGAATGGCTCCTGACTCGTCAATAGCCGACTATAATCTCATGGGCACCTCCAACGTCTACGCTCTAGCATACTTCGACAATGCCAGCCACTCCACGCTCCTCTGGCTTTCTTTCAGGCATGCCTCTAGCGTATGGGCTACTGTCATCGCCTACATAGTGCTCTGGAATTTTAGGACTCCTATTTGCTCACTTAACATCGACAAAAAGTCCGATCTTCGTGGCGCCCTCTATATTGACAGCAAATAGATAGGCTCTCTGCATGGGATTACTAGAAATTGTAAATACCGATGGCTTTTCATGCACGTGGGAATGCCCTCTTAGGGTGTTTCCCCACACACTCTTGGCGTTCGGGCCACTAAGCGCTCAAACAAATCCCTAGAGGCCTCTAGGAATCAATATTCACACCCGTGTACATGAACCAATGAGGTATCACAACGGTTGCCTGGGTGCATGGATCCGAGCTACATGGAACAAGTTATTCTAGGAAGTCCCATGGAGCAAAAGTTTAAACAATCCTCTCCAACCGGGTCTCCATGGTGAGCTTCCCAGCCTAGTATCATCTGCAAATTGCTGCATGACCAACTACTTTCCAGAAGGCAACTCAATTCCTTTGACCATACCATTTGAAGTTTTGTCAATGAGGAACTAACCCAAAGCATCAACAGCAGCAATGGCATAGAGGAGAGGGACAATGGGGTAGCCTTGTCTAATGGATCTTTTCAACAAGAAAGGTGAAGACATCTCACCATTGATGCACACCTCGGCTGAGGCATTTGAAACCAAAAGTTTGACCGAAGAGATGAAATTTGGACCAAGTCCTATCTCTCTCATGGATTGAGTTAAGACTTCCCAATCAAGCCTGTCATAGGCTTTATTGAAATCTACTTTGATAAAGCAGATATCTTGACCCGACTCCCTGGCATGTTCACAGCCTTCCCAGATATCTACTTTGATAAAGCAGATATCTTGACCCGACTCCCTAGCATGTTCACAGCCTTCCTAGATGTTGACAATAGCCTCCTGGAGGTGCCTCCCTTTTATAAAACCCTTCTATTCCTACAAGATCCATCTATCCATCTTGTGCTAAATCCTTAGGGCCAAAGCTTTGGTGAAGATTTTGTAGCTGCATTAAGCATGGTTAGAGGACTCCAATTTTTAATCACATCCTTCCTACCTTCTTTGGGAATCAGCTTGATTATACCATTGTTCATATGCTCAGGGAGAGACAAGGTAGAAACACTTTTGTGTTAAACGTCAAGGAATCTGGGGCCTACACAATCCCAAAAAGATTTGTAAAACTCAATAGGATGGCTATCCTCTCCTGGGTTTTTTTCGTCCATAACCAGCACCGCTTCCTTGAGTTCCTCCAGAGAAAGAGGGGCCTCCAAACTCTGAAGATCTAGACTAGTGACTGCTTCTTGTCTTGCAGCCTAGCATTTGTGCCACGCTCGTACCACTTCTTCATTTGATTGCATAGTACTTGATAGCAAGTTCTTAAAATGGTCACAAACAAAGTCATTGTTTTTAATGTCTAATTGCACCCATCTATTTTCACTAACTTCAAGAAAAGGGATTTCCTCAGTAGCTCTTTTCCTACGAATGATCTTGAATGTTTCCTTGGTAGGTCTATCCAGTTTGCCTACCCACCATCTTCTAGTGTACAGTCTAGCTGAAGAGTATTTTATGAGCTCTAGCCTGGCAAGCTCACTCTTGGTAAGGCGAAGGTCAATCTGTGCTTGAAGATCCCCGCTGCATGCCTCGGTCTCCAAAACATTGAATCTCTTTTTGACAGCATCTAACCTCTTGCGACAAAATTTATCTGAGTTTTCTAGCCTGTTTTAATATTTCTTGAGTTTCAAGAACATTCCGTAGCCAAAAGTCTACAATTGTTTCATTAGTGCGTTTGGGGGCAATCCACAGCTTTTTAACTTTGCTTTGCATAGTTCCTAGCTGGAAAAGACGGGGGTCATCCTTAAACCAGGATGAGGCCCTGCTTCCTGATCCAAAGTCGCGCACGTAACCAATAGAGGTTTGTGGTCAAAAATTGCAAGAGTAGAAAAGACAGTAACTTTGGAATTGGAGGTGGTTTGGAGGAGATTCTGAGAGAGAGAAGCTTTGTCAAGCCTTGCTTCCCTCTTGAGATCACCTATCTGCCTGTTGGACCATGTTAGGTCCCCTACACAATTCATGTCAACCAATTGAAGATATTATTTAAGGTCGCTCCATGATTGGAGCTCAGATCCTCTTATCATAGTACCTTTTCCCAACCATCTATCTGTGTTGCTTTCTACCATGTTAAAATCACCTATGCGGGATTGTGGATTGAATATTTTGCCCATGGCATGCACACCTATTTTCCCATACTAGTAGATCTACACGTTCCCCACCTATAGGCTCATTTTGCCCATGGCATGCACACCCTTTTTTCCCATACCACTAGATCTACACGTCCCCCACCTATATGCTCCATACCCTATAACTCCTAGTATGATGAAGAGCATAAGGCTTTACGCCTTATGCTCTTCATCATACCAAACATCACACATGAGCGATCAATGATGCTACGCGAGTATCGTCATCTAGTTCTCCATAAAAAGCAAGCTTTCCTATGCCAGAACGAGGAAAATCTACTAAATATTTTATTTAATAGCAATTCCAAGGAATTCTTGAAGTTTCTTGAGCGACGAACTCCAACTCCTCTCACTAACACCACCCTTTGGCACTCTTATGCTTGTACTTTGTATGATATACCTAATCAAACCTTACCTTGTCCCACTTCCTGTACTCTTCACCATAGAGAGGGTTACCAATGCAACTCTGAAGCTTCATAATGGCCACGCGAAAGATCATGAGGGACTATGCATTGAGTTCATTGCTTATGGCATAGAGACCCTGGCCCCGATCTTAGCACAGCTATTTAATGAAGCTGTCTGCCAAGGCTTCCCCAAAGCCTAGACCCTTCACACTATTGTTCCGATCACAGGGTAGGAGATCCTATGAACCCAAACAACTATAGGATGATTATGATTGGAATGTCATGTCCAAGATTTATGCGGTTGTACTTGATGCAGAGGTCAGGGGGTTTGTAGAGTTAGCAGAGCACATGGCCAGGTGGTTTTAGGCCTGAGCACTCGACTCTTGATCATGTTCTTACACTCAGAGGTGTTATTGAGGAGGCGAGAGCTAGGAGATAGAGGGTTTACTGGTGCTTTGTGGATTTTCGCAAATTTTTTGACACAATGCCACAGGCTTGCCTCTTTAGGCAATTACATGATTTAGGATATGGTCAGGAGGTCATTTGGGCAGTGATGGCTCTTTATGAGGAACTCTTTGGACAAGTTTAAACAAGCGCAGGATGGACAGAGGAGATTATGAGCATTATTGGAGTCAAACAGGGTTGTTCGCTCTGACCCATCTTTTATCCAGATTCTCCTCTATGCTAATGATGTGGTTCTCATCTCATCCTCTACCGAGGGACTACAGTGACATTTTGACGCATTACAGGTTTTTTGCGACACATGATTTGAAGGTCAACCTAGGTACTTTAATACATCCAAAGCAAGGTTATGATCTTCAATACATCTAGAGCAGCCATGCATCGTGCACCTTCGGGGGTGATCCAATGGAGATTCGCATCTTATACCTATCTGTGAGTCCTCTTCTACGGCCCTATCTTTACTATGCGCCCAATGATGCAGGCACGATTTAGCCGACCTTGCTCGACTCAAGAGATAGTGCTTTCAGTCCCAGTTTCAAGATCCTAGTTCCAAGTCTTTGCTATATGACTCTTTGGTCCGCCAACTGGGATGTATGGCAGCATTTGTTGGGGGCCTTATCTTTTCGATACTGATTGGGTATGGATTCTGCTACTATCGCGGATGATCTACCAGTAAGCAGTCAGTTCCACATTCCATAATATTGGCGGAGTTTGGAGTATCTCCTTTATAGCTTGATGCCATTTTCCAGACCATTGCCTACATCCATAAGGTTCAGGATTTTGCTTCAACAGTAGATGGCCAACTCCGATTACCATGGCTGGCTCTTTCATCCTCTATGTCTTTAGTGGCCGATGATGATCAGAGTTGTTGGTATGCTCGGACATTTAGGTGGTTTGCAGCCCATGGTCTTCACATTGACAGGTTACCTCGTTTTTAGTTATAGCCATGATGATCATTCTACTTCAGCCCAGAAGGCTAACCGAGTCATACAGGAAGATCTACTTCAGTTGCACACTTTCGGGACATGGTTGGCACCATAGGAGATTCTAGTGAAGCTCAACATTTTCAGAGACCACTGCTTGCGGATCTTAGAGGAGGGTTTCATCGTGCCACGTGGTTATACACATAACCATTTACCCTACTCTCTTAGGATTGCTCTGGGCCAATTCCGCGTATCATCACATAGGCTTCAGATCGAGAGCGGGGTGTTCCACGGGAGGGACACATCTATATCTTATGTGACCAGAGAGAGATTGAGAGAGAGGAGCACTTTGCTTTCCGATGCCCGATATACTAAGCCATATGTGGGAGATACCATTACCTCTGCCGTGAAGGTTTTGGTCCCCTCTCACACTTCTTGGAGTTTCCTGATCGAAGATGCCTAGTTGCTTTCATTCATGAGATGGCACATCACTGTGAGCATATTTTCCGATTAGGCTGGCGAGGCCAGGAGCCTTTGATAGACATCACCCAGAGCCGCATCACCGATCTGCAACCCATCCTCTTCACTAGATCCTTGGCTCTTCTCTACATCTGCCCCTGCCCCTTCACTACATTGGTGTCAGATCCCGTTCTGGTGCCTCTGCTTTCTCTGTCCGCTTGTGATTTTTTCTCCCTGTAGCGCAATACCATGGGTAGAAGGAATGATGTTTATTTTCTAGCGGACTCACGATAGCTAAGAATGACAGTGGTTGGGAAATCGGTAGCACGCATGGACCCAGCTATCATTGATGCACCTCGACACCCTTCTTCTATAGTGTATGTAATCATCCCATGCATCCTTACGCGCAAGTGAGCTACCAGGACATGCTTCTGCCATAATCAGAGTTGCTGATGAGGAGCAAGTCCGTTGCCGTCCCTCCAGCCGACCGACATCCATCTTGGTTGCCGGTCATTCGTAGAGTATCAGATCGAAGCAAGTAGACACAACGGATTTCTGCTCGCACTGTGCTCCCTGCATGTGCGTCAATCTTGCTTGGGGAATCTTTGCGTGATCATTCAGGAACCACTTTTGGCCAGCCACGTTTCTTTTACGGCAGCGGTCGTACTTTGGCTCGTTTCTACGAGCTGTTCATCAGGGGAGTGAGGTAAGGATGAAGGTCAGAGCTACGTGAAAGGGAAGTGAAACAGAGCCGAGTCTCTGGTCACAAATCCTTCTACCTCACGCGTGACAGTGTCTTGGGAGAAGGAGATCTTCCCATCGCTAATTCCATCCCCGCTCAGCTAGTTCCACCCAATTCCACTGCCTAGGATTACGTCGTCTTTCTCGTCCATCCCTCTGTCTAGCTGTCTGTTCCCTCAATGTCATCAGAATACTCACCCATATATTTGCATTGCATGATGATTAACACAGATGGTGCAACTTTGAGAAATCCCCTTGACGGGTGTAAGATTGAAAGGCAACGTGCCTCAACATGTATGGAGGGGACCTGTAAAATCAGATATCAACAAAATTGTGTTATACTCCATATTCTTTGCAGCTCAACTCAAATCCGTCAATCATCGGATTGGAGAACGATCTGAATCTTTCGGACATTTGGCTGTGTCAAATGGTTAAAAATACGAACTTGTGATGCTTGCTTTTCGGTGTGTGGCACCGCATCAAACACCAGGGCTCACGACTCTACAAGCCGTAGGTGATGTTGTGGGTGTAAACTTTATTGAAGAAGTTGCTTATCACAGCTTGTCCAAGTGGAAAGGAAATTTTTCCAAATTGGTCATCACTTGGAGATTACCCATTTGCTACTCCGGGACTCTGGTACACGTCTGATATACTTGCTGTTCTAGTCAGATGAATTGGGCAAAACGTTACATTTTGCTGAGATTCATGTGCGTACAGTTATTGCCTTGTGCTCTCGGCATAGTGATTGTGCTGACATAACCTCAATTGAGGCTTCCGATTTTTTCGTTGGGCATTTCTGCTCAAGCCTCTCAATTTCATTTTGAGCTATGAGGAGGCGAGAATTGACAATAATCCAATGCATTTGGCACATTGGGACAGCAACATCAAAGCTTTATTACAGACCAGGGCGCAGTCAAATGCCTACGGAGGAAGCATGGGCCAACCTGCCTCTAGTTTTGGGCAGCTTTTGCAGGGCTTTGATCAGCATGCACAAAACTTTGGGCAGCTTTAACGTGAGGAATATTCACAGTCCAATGGACTATGGTTGACAACCATTAGCAATTTGTTGTACTCCATTGGCTGTGTTACATCAAGTATTTTCTCCTTGTGGACTTATTGAGAAGATTGTCATGTAGTAGTTATGTCTCCAAGTTGAAATACACTTTGCCTCATGGGGTAGTGCATTGCAAGCTCGAAATAGTTTGCAAGGTCGGGATATATATGATGGTTGTTGTACCTTACATATTCAGCTACTAGAATTCTCTCAGAGGTCATTTTATGCCAAATGTGGAGATGTAAATGCCATACATCAGCCTTCTGTTGTTGGAGCTATGCTGACTAAAGAAGTCAAGACAAAGTCTAAGCAAGCCTATAAAAATAGAAACCCAACCTTTGAGAGGATTGCATTTGGTCAAATGCTGGTAATGCAAACAATGCAGCCCAGCCATGCTGTGCCTCTCCCTAAGCAGCTGAATCATGGTTCAACGCCATTGATGATGCCACAGTATGCAGGACAAAAATTTGATTATTACAGTTACAAATACAAGGGGTTTGTTGGAAATTAATTGCTCAAATAAAAACAGCAGCCCACATGATGGTAACAAATATGGATAGCAAGAGCACTGGGGTTGTTATGTCAGTTTGGAGGAACAATACATTGGTCCAGATGATGCCCTAACATTTCAGTATAGTAATGTCAGATATTCCTATATGCAGGGTGATGGAACAATTCTACATGACAGTGATAATGAAGCAGGCCTGATGGGTGAAAAGATAGATAATGAGTCAAGCATTGGTGAGCATATATCTGATAGAAATCGAGATGGATATGTTGAGCAACAAGGTAAGGCTGTGGATGTGCTTACATTCAATATTTTTAGGCATGCAAACTTTGCGGACAAAGTTTTTGAGGCGGTGAGTATTGAGGCGGTGAGTATGGAGCATTTTATGGTCTCCATTAAGGAAGAAATAATAGAAGACCACACAGATGATAGAAAAGGATGCCAAAGTAATCTTACACATGATGAATGTCCATTGATGTTGGTATCACAAGAAGACCACCCATATATTTACCAATTTATTCATGGCCACCTACAAAAGGCTATCATACATGGGAATCATTCTGATGAAATGAATGGCTGCTTGGTAGACAAACTTTCAAGCTTGGACAGAAATGGATGCATTGTACTTTCAGATTTGAACATTGTGCCTATGCAAATGAATTTCTTGATGCAATTATTTTCAAGGGATAATGCATTACATAGCCTTATGTGTGTATCACTAATTCAGTCCATCCACCATGAGAAAAGGGCCAGAAGCATGTAGCCAGTCAATGGCAATCTTGCTACAAATTTCTTAAATATCCGCGTATGCAAGTTCATGCCTCACGCCCAAGAAAGCTGTACTCGATAGAGTGCTTGTTGGGATATTGGTTAGTGGCATTTGAGGATTATGGCAGAGATGATTGGCTCGATGGTTTTCAGTGTGAGGGAAAAGGGGGGAGTGGAACAGTAGGAGACCGTGACACAAGGAGTGTGGGTGTGTAAGAATGTGTTGAGCCACACCACAAACTCAAAGGTTTTATTAGGATTAGGTATTCACCCTATGACTGTCTTAGGACAGTCATAGCAGTCGTAACATTTAAAGGGTGGCAATGTGCCTTTACCCCAACAACCTCCCACCTAAAGGCCAATGTGCCTAAAGGGGAGAAAAGAATAAAAAATTACAGCAATATACAGTTACTGTATACAAGACCATAAAATAAGAATGGTCTCATTCTAATCCCATGATGTGGCGACAATGTGCAAACCGCTCTGTAGGCAAGCTCTTAGTGAGCAAATCTGCAGGATTATCATCAGTGTGCACCTTCACAAGCTCAAGCTGCTTGTCCTCCAGTACCTCCCTGATGAAATGGTATTTCACATCTATGTGCTTGGTCTTCTGATGAAAGACCGGATTCTTTGCCAACATGATAGCACTCTGACTATCACAATGCAAAACTGGCATATCTCCTGTAATGCCCAAATCTCCCACCAGCCGAGTAAGCCATATTGCTTCCTTGCAAGCCTCAGTGGCTGCAATATATTCAGCTTCAGTGGTTGACAGTGCAATGCATTTCTGCAAACGAGACACCCATGATATAGGACCTCCTGCAAATGTGAAAATATAACCGGTAGTAGACTTCCGGTTATCTGCATTCCCTGCATAGTCTGAATCTGTAAAACCATTCACCAATGCATCCTGCCTACCATAGCATATGCACAAGTCTTTGGTACCCTTGAGATACCTCAAGACGCCTTTCACTGCTTCCCAGTGCCGCTTGCCTAGATTTGCCATATACCTGCTGATGACTCCCACCGCAAAAGCAATATCCGGACGAGTGGCAACCATGGCATACATCAAAGAACCAACTGCAGATGCATCATCAGTGTCATCTCCCTTGGCCTTGCCTTTGCCTTTGCTTCCACTGCCTGCATCCTTTGCCTCAGCCTTCTTGGCTTTCTGATCCCGTATAAACTTGAAGCACTTAGACTTCACGTGTCCCTTCTTGCCACAGTAAAAGCATTCAATATCCTTTTTGCCACGGGAATGACTGCGGGATTTGGACTTGCCAGTAGATCTCCCCTTCTGCTGAGTCCTACCTCTTTCCTGTACCTGCAAAGCATTGGAAGACTTGCTGCCCGCATTATTCTTCCTGCTCATCTCCTCCATGAGAAGAGAGCTCTCCACATCAGCATACATAAGAGTGACATTTGAATTAGACAGGGTTGTCTTAAAAGTGTCCCAACTCTCAGGGAGGGTACACAACAAAAATGCAGCCTTGAACTCCTCGTCCAAGTTCAAACCCTGTGCAATAAGCTGAGTAAAGATGGCATTGAACTCACACAAGTGTGAGGTCATAGCTGTACCTTCCTTCATGCGAAGGTCGGCAAGCTTCTTCAACCAATAAACCTTACTGGCTGAACTCTTTTGGGCATACAACTCTTCTAGCCTCTGCCATAGGCCATAAGAGGTCTTTTCTGCCTGAACATTGAACACAAGAGAATCAGTGAGAGTAAGCATGATAGCCGCCCTTGCGGACAAATCAAGCTCCTCCCACTCATCATCTGCCATCCCAGATGGCTTGACACCCTTCAACCTTATGGGCTTAGAAATCTTCTTTAGCAGAAGTACATTCAAACACTGTTCTGCCCATAATGCATAATTGTGTGCCCCTTCCAATTTCTTTATGTTCAGTATTGAGGATTCACTTCCCCCTGATGCCATATCAGACAAGGAAAGTGCCTGACTCCCTGTAAGTCAAAAAATGACTAAATAAAATTCTGATTTCTCAGAAAACCTGCTCTATCAAGAGCCAGGAGCACTCACAATAGTGTTTTTTTTTACTATTAAAAAAAAAACCTGCAGCAAAACAGAAAATTTTCCCTCCAGTCACTGTACCTTCTGACACATTGTACCGTGCACAAATAGGCATAAAACAGTAACTACAGAATGCTGCAGCTGTTCCACAAGTGCTTTACAAGTGCATCATCATCTGACGAAACACAAAACACTGATGTCCTGATCACTTCTCCCACCTCAGATGAGGTATTGCACTGATTTTATATGCATAAACCACTTGGCATACACTGTTTTGTCCACTGAAAAAAGCTCCAAACACCTCAGCCTGTCACAAACCTGCAACAAAGCATGGGACAAATCCCAACCAATCACCCTTCTGCCAAGGGGATAAAAGGCATCTGAAGTTCTCAAACAGTAACTCAAGTGCTCACAAGCAAAATCTGGGCAAAAGTCCCTTGATTTGACACCTGTACCAAGTGAAAAACACCCTCAACAATGAGGTAGCATACAAAATTCAGCGCTCTCCTGGCACTTTCACCTGACAATGTGATGCATAAACTGCCTGTGTGCACAGTAGCAACACAGATCCCAATGTACAAACACCGAAAAGAAAGTCTTTTGAGCACTGTCAACGATGGACAGTTAGGGACCGAGTAAACTCGATGCGCCCTGGCCAAGCGTGGCTCAACTGAGATTTTCTAAGTGCCGTACACAAAATGTGACCTGCAAAGAAATGTCACTGATACACCGCGGAAAACGAGACCAATGTGGGCACCCTGGCTCCACACTACCTCAAGGCATACACTGCATACACTTCCAGGCAAAAGCCCTTTGTAATAGTCACCCGAAAACTGAGATTTGCACTCAGTGTAAGCATAAAAGCCCTCTGCAAATCAAGGCATCTGACCTTCCCGAAAAATAACTGTGCAACCACCACACACTGTGGCGCTAGTCACCTCAAGCACGAGGGACATGAGTGTACTTGCTGTACCTCAAACACACAGTTTTAGAACTGAAAATTCCGGGAATGCATCAAGAAAAAACCTCGTTGTACTTTTGTACCTGCGTGTACTTGCAAGTACCACGCAAAAGAGCAGAGTGCTCACTTTTTCCTTCTTCCCCAAACAAAGTCTGTTTGTGCCTGTGCAGCTGTACCTTCTGTACCTGCGAGGGCACGGATCCCAAAAAAAAAAAGTCAAAATTCCCTTGGCTGAGGGTACAGCCGGTACGGCTGTACCTGTACGTGCACGCGTTTCAGGGACGCTGCTGTTCACAGCCCGCTGATGGAGGTCGGCTGCCTGTGTGCAGCCGGCTGGTCACACGACCCGGCAGCTAACAGCTGCACGGCCGGCTGCCTGTCGCGGCTGGTCGCGGGCACGACCAGCTGCCTGTGCAGCCTGGCTGCGCGCAGCCGATGCTGCGCGCTGCGCGCGTTGGCTGCGCCCGCCTTGGAGCTGCGGCCGCCGGTTGCTGGTAGCAGTTAGCAGCAAGTAGCTGCTGCTGCAGCTATGGCTGCTCGCGCACCTGCTGCGCGCGGCTGCGCCCTGCTTGCTGCTGCCCTGCTGCGCCCTGCTTGCTTGCTGCTGCGCCCTGAAGCACACCGCGTGCTGCCTGCTGACAGAGGGCACGAGGCCCGAGGGGAGAGGGAGGGGTAGACCAGAGTGAGAGAGGGAGGGGGTGGCTCTGATACCACTTGTGAGGGAAAGGGGGGAGTGGAACGGTAGGAGACAGTCGACACTAGGGAGTGTGGGTGTGTAAGAATGTGTTGAGCCACACCACAAACTCAAAGGTTTTATTAGGATTAGGTATTCACCCTATGACTGTCTTAGGACAGTCATAGCAGTCGTAACATTTAAAGGGTGGCAATGTGCCTTTACCCCAACATTCAGCTGTAGTCAATATGGCATGCACACTCACAGCTATAGATTAGTACATGCACTTCGGGATGCACATGGCTGATTGTTTTTAGAGGATGAGTTTGGGAATGTTCCTTGATTCATTTAGGTATATGCACATGGCTGATTGCTTTTGGGGGAGGTGCATGTTGGTGCTATCTTCTTACTACAGCAGTAACATGGACAGTTTCCCCTTTTCAGCCCGAAGCTGATGAAGAACAAATAGAATCTGGCATTTGCATGTGTCAACTAATGCCCCCTCCTTGTTCTGTGAAAATAGGCTCAAACAATATGTTTGATTATTTTGTCATGGGGTTAAGTTTTGATGTATCCAGTGACAGGAAAGGCTGTGGAACCATGCTTACATGACTTCGAGTGGGCCTGATTTTTCTCTCCCCACCCTTATTGAGGGCTCTCACGGAAGTTATGTGAGAGTCCCGTGCGGACTAGCCAGGTTGATAGAATCCATAAATGCCTTAAAAAAAAAAAAACTGTGACTCAAATATATTTCAAATACAAATTGATTTGGGTTGACGATTTTGGAACAAGCTTGCAGACACAAAATTTGGGAGAGTATGGGGGGCTTATCTTTGCTGTGGACTCTCATTTCATTGCTCATCGCTGCTAATGTTACCGCAACCTAAGCTTTGCACCAGAAATCATTGTCTCGTTCTGGCTTCGCTATTGTCTCACTTTATGTTTTATTGGGACCCTGAATGAAGCCAAACTACAACCTCAATTCTTTGGTGCGTCTTTGTGCACTGATTCTTTCCCTTTTTTAAAGCTCCTCTAAGCTCACCAAGTATGGATCGGCAGTTGAGCAAAATCGAGGCGGAGACTTTTAAAGAAGGGGACAACGTGACTGGTTATAGGGCACATGCTGCAGTGGAGATACATGGCATCTGAAGTTGGAATTTTGAGTACTCATCAACCTCAATTAATTACTACCGTACAGGGAATATTACAAAAGGCACAACACTGGCTGCATTGTAGCACTGTCTGGGTGCAGTACACCTCAACCTTAGATAGCTATAGTCTCACTTTTTAGGAGAATCAATCCAGCACCCTGGAACAGGGAAGCCTCTTCCTTCGTACCCTCTGTCGCAGTGGACATTTGAGTGACTCGCATCCTGTAAGAGCCATCAGCTCTGCTAAGACATCTGCTATTGTAATTTGCAGGGATCGCCAATCTAATTCTTTCTCCTCTGTTCCAAAGAACTTGACAGATGCCGTAAGATCACGTGCAAACCTATTTGTTTGGTATGTATCTTGAATTACCCAATCTTTTGACTACTGGTGACTGTATCAGATTCACTCGCTTCATTTTAGTTCCAATTTCATTTTTATGCATTCATTGGAAGCTTATATTGCAATGTGTCACTGAAAGCATTCAGCAACATGCACAGTATTGATGCCTGGTTTTCTCTGCCATTCTTCGTCTCAATGCAGGCTACATGGCAATCAAGAAATATGCAACAAAAGTACAGACAGTTTAATTCACAGCCTGTGCAAACCTCATCAAAACCTCTTCCTTTCTGAGAGCAAGGCAGAAGATAATAATTATAGCCCAACATGTGATCCATTAACTTGCTCACAGGGAGAGGAACCCATCCCTGGTGCATTTTTCAACCAGGGCGTGTGTAGGAGCGCCATGCCCATAATCGTTGGATACAGTCTGAAAAGTCCTAGTTTTGCTTTCTTCACACCTTTCATTCAAAGTTATCAGAATTGGATTGTGCTCGGAATCCTGGTTTCTGAAGGTCAAGTTTACTTACACTCATTCACGAAGGAGCCAGGGCCTCGATTTGCAACAGTTCTCAAAATATTTCCCTCGTCTAATGGAGCTCTTCGTACCTTCAATGAGAGTGAGGTGATGAGAATCTATGCCATTTTTAGTGGATGGAAGCTCCCTGCCAGTGATTTCTTTGGTCCCCAAGAACCCATGTTCTTCAATTACTCGATGTATCAAGGTATGGCGGTGCTGTACTGATTGAATTCGTTGGTGATTGTTATTGCAAATAAAAACAGAGATTCGGACAGGATTTTTGTTAGCTTAATTTATAGGAGAATCGTTTACGAGTTTCTTCGTGCATAAGGATCACTGCTTCATATCAACTATATGCTTTGTGGACTTACACTCTCGAGATTGCAGAAGACATAAATTTTCTTGCTCAGCACCAACAGAACGGGCACTTGATTGTGGCTGTCCTGACCAGCTGCATCCTAAGCACAGCAGCAATTGTTGCAGCAGTTATGGTCTTCATAATGAGGAATCTGCGTAATGCTCAAAGGTCGAGACAGACGAAGTCATTTGGTGAGCCTCCGAATCTTAAAAGCTGCACCTGCAAGTGGGTCGGTTCTATCATGTAATGCCTGATGGGAATCATAACTGCAGGCAAGGGAGGGAGGAGCGAAAGGCTTCTGAAAGTGACGGGAGTGAGGGATTTCACATTGAAGGAACTAGCGGAGGCAACTGCCTCTTTCAGCAATGCGATGCAAGTGGAGCAAGGGGGCTATGGGAGGGTGTACAGGGGCGTGCTTGGTGATGGACAGGTGGTAGCGATCAAGCAAGCCAAGGATGGATCTCGGCAAGGAGAGGAGGAGTTCTACACAGAGATCGAGCTTCTTTCTCGTGTTCACCATCGCAATCTGGTGTCTCTTGTGGGCTACTGTGTGGATCAAGATGAGCAGGTGACTGATATGAATTCTCTGAGTGTTCTCTTTTCTGTACATGAACTGGAAGCTGTGCCTATCACAAGTCCATGTTGTTGTATTTTGGATCTCTTAAAGGATTGCGCTTAATCATCCATGGCACTTTATGCATAACAGATGCTGGTTTATGAGTACATGCCCAATGGGACTCTCAAGGATCATCTCTCAGGTAAAGCCTGTGTTTGGATAGACACACATACACACTCACACACACACACACACACACTTTTTTGGTGAGAAGAATATTTTATTGCTGTGAAATAATTACATTCATAGGTACTCCAAAAGCGGAGTAACTACTACTCAACCGACCGAAAATCTCAGTATAAGCCATATATACATCATGGTCAATCAAATGAGTCTGAAAGCAATCATAAAACGATTGCCATAGAGATCGTTTGAAAAAAACAAAAGATGGAAAAGTACCAAAGACTCTATGATTTCTGTCCATCCATAGAGTCCAAATTGCCCAGTAGCGCACCCAAACAAAAAATAAATCAAAACCCTGTCTAGTTGGATGAAAACCAAATAACCAGAAGAACCTGCCAAAAGTAACAGTAGGAAATCTCGCTCGAAGCCCCTGACGAATGAGAGCGAGGAAATCACAAGTATGTGGACAGTGCTAGAAAATGTGAGGCACAGATTCAGCAGAATGTGGACATCGGTGGCAAACAGCCGAGGCAATATGTCTATGCACGAGTAATTGCCCAGATGGAAAAATGCCAAGTAGGACTCGCCAGAGGAAAACCTGTTGCCGAAGAGGGACTTTATAATGACTAAGGAGACGCAGCCGCTTTCTCCACCACTTTGATGGGCGATCCATATGCCAAACAGAATTGGCTTTGTCAAAAACCCAAGACAGAGGTAACAACACTTTATATAGGGAAGGCATTGTGATATGTGACAGCTTCAAAGGACGGGCTGAAGAAGAGGAAGAATGGAGAGTCCAATCCTCAAGCCTATCCTGAAGCTCCAAACGAGGTACCGGCAAGAAAGGTTGAAGCATTTCTGAAATTTTGTGCCATAAAGGACGACAATGAGCTCCCAAACCATACTTGCTAGCAGCCGCAGAAAAAGATGAAAGAGTGCCATCATCCTGAAGTACATCCGCCACAGAAGCAATACCTGTGAAAGATATAAAATAAGAACGCCTGGGTTCTTGTATAGCCAAATGAGGGTGAAATACTTTGGACCAATAAATATTCTTAGCCCTTAAGGAATTTCCCAACAAAGAATCCCTGCCATTCCATTCCAAGTGGGATAAAATATGCTTCCAATCAAGAAGCAAACAAGAGACAAAAGGGCAGCCTTTGATCTTGCCTTGAATAGAGCCAAGTAGAAAATCCCACTGTATAGGCTGCCAATGTTCAAAAGCAGAAGTATCAATATGCAGCAAAAGAGAGTGGATCATGAAAGCCCAAGGCTGATCCCCTTGCATAAACTGCAACATCATTTTCCCCCTGTGAGCAAGTATATGCACTTGAATATTGAGTATGTTCAAACCCCCGTGCATCTTTGGAGAACAGAGACGATGCATAGAGAGTAATTTGAGACTTTTCTTACCATTTTTTGAACGCCATAAAATCTCCATGATAGCAGACATAAAGGAAGCCAGATTTGCCTTAGTAAACATAATGAGGGGCAGATAGAATTGTATGTATGCTATCAAAATGGATTGTGTTATTTGCAAACGAACATGTAATGGCCAAGTTGCAAGCTTCCAATATTCAAGTTTTTTCCTCAGCTTTGTGAGCACCCAATCAGTTTGTCGAGAACGAGTGAGCCCCCAACCTAGAGGGTAGCCAAGATGTCGAATCAATTGAGAAGGTGGAACAATTTCCCCAGGCCACAAAAGACTATGCCAGTCTTTAGCATGCAACGGCAAGAGCTTGGATTTCTGAAAATTCACATGAAAACCAGCAGCCAAGCCATATGTGGAAAGAGCCTGCATAATCAAGGAGAGATTGCTTTGAGTATTTTTCGGGGTAAAGAAAGAATCATCAGCATATGCTTGAGCGATCATGTTGCGGCTGTCAGGAATTTCCAATCCATGCAACATGCCAGTGTCCAAAAGGTGGTCCATATATTGAAGCATTGGATGAGTTGCTATGGCAAATAGTAAAGCACTAAGGGGACAGCCTTACTGAACAGAACAACCAAGAGTCTAGGTCATAGAAATATCCCCTGAAAGTATGCAGGCAGTTTTACTATCTTGATATAGCCAATTGATAACTTGCTGCATTTTTTTGCCAAATCCCAAGGCCTGCATTGTTTGTGAAATAAAGTCCCACTGAACAGTGTCGAAAGCTTTGGCAATATCAACTTGCAATAGCAAAACATCCTGCTGCATATATTTGGCATATTCTATTCCAACATAGGCATTAGCAATGTTGTCTGTGATATGCCTACGAGGAACAAAACCATATTGCGCATGATGCAACCCATCATGCAAATAGCCTTTTATTCGATCAACAATCATTCTGATAGTAACTTTGTATATAACTGGCATAAGCGTGATAGGTCTGCAATCAGCCAAAGATTCACAGATTTGCTTTTTTGGAAGGAGTTTAACAAGACCCCTCTTCCATGTGTCCAGCTGGCATTTTTTGATTTTGCCAAGCAGAATTCACCATATGCAGCAAAGTATGCTTCAAAAGAGGCCAATATTCTAAGAAAAACTCAACTGTAAGACCATCCCATCTTGGAGATTTCCATCTACCATAGGATTTGATTGCATCTGACAATTCCCTTTCAGTAAAAGGTTCCTCCAATTCCAAAGCCTGAGTAGTAGATAATAGGAGAAACATGCTGTAAAAGCAAATTTCTTGCAGACAAAACCTGCTGTGAAGGAGGATCTGCATAACCAAACTGCTGAGAGAAATGATGTACACAAACAGAAGCAAGCTGTGACCGTGATGTAGTCCATGAACCATCAGGCATAAGCACCCTGCAAATGTTTGTGTTTAATCTCTTTTGATGTAAGTTTTTAAAAAATTGTTTGGAAGAACAACCTTTATCTATGAAAGCTCTTTGTCTTGCTCTGGTCTCCCATTTTACCAGTTTCCTGTGATCATTGATTTGGAGACAATGTTTAGCTTGGCATAGTGTTGTTTGCTCATGCAAGAACAAAGGACGAAATTGATTGAGTTCAGTGAGGTCTTGGCAAGTCAATTTAGCCTAAGCAACAGTTTCCCTCATAGTCTTCATGTAAGACTTGCCATAACCTCTAATTACAACTTGCATTTCGGAAACAAAAGAATCCCATGCATTATCAATATCAAAGTGGCTCTGAGAAGACAGAGATTGATAGGCATTAGTAACCATTGCCTTGAAAGTAACATGCTGCAAATAGCTATTGTTCACAATCAGATGTCGCCTTTGAGGCAGTTTATCATCTGGCATATCATGAAAAGATAGCCTCAACCATAACGGTGCATGATCTGAATGCACAAAGGCATAGTCAACCCTCATTTTGCATGTGAAATCATCATTTTGTTGCAGGGCTATGCTATACCAATAATCCAGACGTGCTTGGTAAGAAGAAAGGGCACTATGTTGAAAAGTGTATCCAAGTGACAAAGGCTGCAATTTCTTCCAAAGATCAACCAAATCAAGATGAATCAGTAATTGAGACCATGCATGCCTTTCAGAGGTTAACATATGAGTATTTCCTGATGTATTGTCACCCTGTTGCGGAGCATTATTGAAATCCCCACATATAAAGGCATGATATCTCCATGGATATCGGTGCATGGCATCCCAAATTGCACTTCTATTCGGAGAAGATTGAGGTGCATATATAGAAGCAAATTCAAACACCTTGCCTTGAATGATGCA
The DNA here is from genome assembly GCF_047967505.1 of Dipteris shenzhenensis. Lineage (NCBI taxonomy): Eukaryota > Viridiplantae > Streptophyta > Polypodiopsida > Gleicheniales > Dipteridaceae > Dipteris > Dipteris shenzhenensis. Next base: position 29,652,870 of record NC_141601.1, on the reverse strand, counting down.
TTGAAGAATAATCCATCTGCCTTGATTGTCATTTAAAGCAATAACTGGCTGAAGCTCATGCTTAATCAGAATGACTACACGTGAGAAAGAGTGCTCCCCAGCATAAAAGATATCATAGCCGCAATAATGACCTGTCTTTCCTGCATAGACATGCTGATTGTGTTCTTGTAATGCCACTATATCAGGCTGAAATCGATTGATATACAGCCACATAGATTTCCATTTCCTACTGTCGCACATCCCCTGAACATTTAAGGTAAGGCATTTGATATGAGCAAGCATATTTACAGATATTTATGGGAAAAAACAGTTATGTACAGCAGCAACCTCAGGATGTCAACCCTGCATTTCTACCTCAGGGTCAGGGCCTCTTCCCTGAGAAGAAACATCCGCTTGAGGATTGGACAGCAGTGCAGCAACCTCTTCTTCAGGGAAGAGGGTTCTGCTAGCTGTCACTGCAGCCCACGTGATTCCAATTCTTGAGTTGACCTCTGGAGAATTTCCACTAGAAGATGCACCATTCCAAGTGCGAGGGGGTGGAGGTCTTCTAACAGAAATAACTTTTCTTGGACTTTGCCATCCATCAATTGGAGTTTTTGGTCCTTTGGCTGAAAGTTGAATAGCAGGCAGGGAAGCGGAAGAAGCATTCCCATTTGAAACAACTGGGGCTTTGCTTTATCCTGATTCACAAAAAGCTGTCTATTATCTTTATTTTTATTCCCAATAGAGGTAGGAGCATCCTTATTGGGCATCTGAGCAAGCAAAGTAGCAGGAGGCATTTTATGGTGACTCATTGGACACTGCGAAGCCATGTGCCCAAAATTTTTACATTCAAAACAAGCCCTTGCAAACAATCCCCATTTCAATTTATAAAATGCACTTCCCATGTCAACATTGTTCACCGTGACTGAATAAGACTCCGGTGTGGGATTATCAGTATCCCAGAGAATGCAAAATCGATTAGAGTTGCCTTTAGGCCGTGGTAGGCAAACCACTTTGCCTAAAGTCGCTGCAATTTTAGGCAAGAGTGAAGCCATGCATTGCGGGAAGTCTACAACTTCAACCCAGACCGGACATTGATGTCGAATCAGAGCTTGATAATCCCTTGTGGGGGACCATGGCAAAACGTGCACCATTTGCTGCCCAAAAAAGAGTGGCGAATGTTCCAAAAGCATTTGCCTGTGAACCTCATCTACCATAATGACCTTAAAAAAGCCTCTGGCTGCATAGTGTACCTTACGAACAAACGAGCCAGCCAGTGTTCGGGTTAACCAGTTGCCTACCTCTACAGCAAGTCGCATTCGACCTGGGAAAAATAAAATGAGTGCATTTTTGGCATATTCTCTAACTCGATCCACAATTTCATCCACTTCAACCATGAGACCAACTGATGGAACAGAGTCTTTCCACTCTTTCCTTGTGTCTGCACATCCTTCGTGCATGACATCATACACCAGTTGTGCTTCAACAGAATCATGCATGGGGTCATGCTGACCCTCAGCCTGCTTTTTCTTTTTGCATTGAGTTGATCGATCCTTTTGAAAAGTTTTTTCATAAGAGTATTCAGCCATGTCTTCTGTACGAAAGTGTGTACGAAGACTTGACACATCACGGAAACCTGTACGGAAACTTGTACGGATACCTAACATAGTACGGAAAACTGTACGGACACTTGCATGGAAGCCTGTACGGAAGCTTGTACGGAGACCTGACACAGTACAGAAACCTGTACGGAAACCTGTACAGATACTTGACACAGTACGGAATACCTGCACGGAAACCTGTACGGAAATCTGTAAGGACACCTGACACAGTACTAAAGACCTGACACAGTACAGGATGCCTGACAGGGTACGGACACCTAACAAATGCAGCACTTGGGCTCGAGGGCTGATGCGGGAACCGAAAAAAGGCACAGAAGGCTAAGATAGCTAGCACACGGGCTGGGCTGAAGCTCTTGAGCTCGCTCTCTCTCTCTCTCACACACATACACATACACACTCTCTGACACCACACACACACACTTGTTTTGTGAGAAACACGCGTGCGTGCACGCAGAGTAGGACTTGCACAGTACAGATATTTTGTTGAGCTTGGTCTACAGATCCCCACTTATTCACAGACCTGATGCTTTTTTGACTGCAAAGTTCAAAGTCGTGTAAAGTAAAGTGTTGTGCCCAGGCCACACACACACACACATATACACACAGAGGGAGGACCTGATTTCGTGTTGGAGCAAAAGCTCTTCATTAGTACACAGTGGCACTGCGCACACGTACACACTCATGCACACACATATTGGTGGAGATGGGGAAAGGCATGGATATGGAATTGATGAATGTTTGTGCTGGAATGTGGATGTGAACCAGGGCACTCTGCAAGCAAAGGTACCTTGGATTTTGCAACCTGCTTGGGAATTGTGATTGGAGCAGTACGAGGCATCCAGTACCTTCACACCGAGGCCAATCCACCCATCTTCCACTGTGACATCAAGGCCTCCAACATCCTCCTTGATGCCAAAAGGAATGCTAGAGTGGCTGATTTCGGCCTCTCAAAGCTTGCCCCAACTCCCGAGATGGAGGGGTCTGCCCCTGGTCATGTTTCCACGGTTGTGAAAGGTACTCCAGTATGTCACTTCAAACTCCCTGCGTGTATATGCTCTCTCCCATGGCAGTGATCTATGTTGGCCTTGGTCTTTGATGTTCATGTTTTGCATGGATGGAGATTGGGTGGCATCCCAGATTTTCTGTGGAACATGCAAGATTCTTACTAGGTGCTACCTTTGCATTTGAATTATAGATTTATTGCAGACCTGTGTGATTTCCACCTCTGGTGTTGCTTACATGATCATTTATTTTCATTGTGGTTCACAGCTCCTGTCCATACAACAGAACATTTTTTGGGTTCTATTCTCTGTGATCTCACTGATGACTTTTGTCTGCATCATTCTAGGGCTACCTGGATCCTGAGTATTTCCTCACACACAAGTTAACAGACAAGAGCAATGTCTATAGCTTTGGTGTTGTCTTGCTGGAGCTCATAACAGCCATGCAGGCAATTGCCAACGGCAAGAACATTGTGAGAGAGGTATGTTCATTGTTTTGGAAATCATGCATGCCTTCTACATTTTGCCACATTATTTCACTTCCTTGTTTGGTGGCATGAAATTTTGGTTTATGGGGAGAATGATGGGGTCAAGCTTGTCATTTGATCTCAATTTTCCACATAAGGTGGCAGCATTTAAGATACCACAAACACATGAATAGTCTTGACTTTCCAAAGTTACGAGTAGCATTGGATAAGCAAAAGTACAAGCACTAGGCTGGGGTTTTGAGCAGCACACGAGACACAATTGATGAGCACATTCACTTTCCTATCAAGCAGTTTCATGCGGCTAAAAATTATCTTATTAGTTGGTTCTTCCAAGGAAGTTTCTCCACAAGCTTTTTGGTTGTTTTTATTGTATTATGCTTGTATACTTATTGTATTATGTTCTGTTTAATTTACTAAATTAAGTGTCTTACTAAGTTTTTCTAAGGCAAGGTCATTTTATTTATTATTTACATGATCTATGTATGTGGTATTAGTTTTGTGTGTTGAATATATACTAGTCGTGAACCCATGGCAAAGCCATGGGAGGTTTCTCCCACTTGAGAAATCTGAATCAATGCAATCTTTGTTGCTAGCAATCATAGTGTATTTTGATCATGTCTGGTAGAGCAATTTTTAATTTGAATGTACTCTAGGTAAAAACTTTACTAAGATTACCCACGAAAACGCTTGAATCTGAACTGCCTATAAATTATTGGAATCATGCAGGTTGTGGCATCCATGCAATCTCTCTCTGTCTCTCTCTGTCTCTCTCTATCTCTCTCTATCATAGGCCCAGAGGCCTCCCGAGGACTTTCTTTCTTTCTCTCTCTTCCCTAACATTTGTACTCTCCCAAGTGGGAATTTGTGCATGCTGCAACACTACCCCTTTGCTCAACTGTGTCGAGGAGTTATGTGGCAGTGCAAAATGCAACCAAAGATGCATAGGTCGTGGGTGCAGAAGGTTTGAGGAGTAATGTAGCAGTACAAAATGCAGCCAAAGATGCATAGGTCGTGGGTGCAGAAGGTTTGAGGGTCATTCTCTGGGTGCCATTGTCTTGAAAGATCTGAAACAAGATTTGCATAAGAATCTGATTGCATGCTTGATAATGTGCAGGTGAGACATGCTTTTGGAACTCTCCTGAATGTTGTGGATGCTGCAATGGGAACTTACCCTGTTGAGGCCTTGGCACCTCTCGTGAGGTTGGCACCTGCATGCTGTAATGATGTCACAAGGGCAAGGCCCTCCATGAATGATGTGGTGCGTGATCTGGTGAACATATGGCAATCAGTGGCCTGGCCTGACTCTATGAGCATGCCTGATACTGATCCAGAGTCCAGAACAGCTTCAAGGGGGACCCAACACACAGCAAAGGCTCGTCCCAGAAGCCTGAAAAATCTTTAAAGAATCCTTACTTTTCCTATGATGATGACACAAGTGATGTTTTCAGCCAGAATATGCAGACTAATTTAGACCCCAGATAGAATTAGGGTTCCACATGATTTACACATCCAAAAATCTTGATTTTACAGTGGTGTGTGCATGAGGCATCTATCAAAACCACAACACAACAATCCCTGCTGACCCTTGACATGTGTATGATTGCTTCTTCCGAGAAGGCTCTGCCATAAGGTCTCTCCAGCGTGATCGTCACTTACATCCCACCCAGATCAGACTGTAATTATACCTCACTCCTCCCATACACAAGACAATCTGACACCTGCTCACCACATGTACTGTACTTCAAGAAATTGCACAATGTAGGTATACTTCCAGGCACAATGTGCAACATGACCTGGATGCAGATATCACGTACCAAGGACTCACTCGAGAAAGGTTTTGTTTAATTTTATAACAGTTAATGTTTGGCGCTTACAAAAGAGGTAAATGGTTAATTTACCTCTTGCTTTTTGAGAGCAATAAGAACATTCAAGGTGGTACTTCTCTTACAATACAGTTTAACCTTCTTACACCTACGGTGTACCTCCATTGGGCCCTACCAGATGTATCAGTTCCCTATGTGAGGAAGAAACTAACACATTTTCCTCCTCCGATACTGAGCTACTCAACCTATGCAATCAGTGAGAGTGGAACAGAGATCGGCTAGCATTCTTGCAGCCCACCTCACAAGAGTGATTTCATCGGTGACTCCTTCAAGTGACTTGTGTCCAATAGCTTACTTCTTCAGCATTAGACACAAGGCTGCAGCAAACATGATGATAGAATGAACATTTCTCTGTGATGCAATATATGCTGAGTTCTGTGATGACAGGACATGCTAGTAGTTCCAATGATGTTTAGTATGTTGATTCTGGAGCCTCTAACCACATGCACATCCATGGTGAGTGGTTTAGAGATATGAAAAGTTTGGAGAGACCAGGTTATGTGAAAATAGGGGATGATGCTGCGCATCCTATTGTGCATGTTGGAAAAGTCCCATTGTTTATGCAAAATGGTAAGATGAAGTACTTGCTCGTGCTTCATGTTCCAAACGTAACTAAGAATTTGGTTTCTATTGGACAGATGGTTGACCCAGGATTCCAAGTGAGGTTAGGTCCTCATGGTGGTTTTGTGGAAGATCTTAAGGATTACTATTGCCTAGTTGCAAAAGGCAATAGAAATGACAAAATGTTTACTTTTTTTTTTTTTTTGGGCAAAGAAGAGACAAAAATTAAGTAAGAAAGAAACTCGCTAGAGCAAGCTCTGAGCGGAAATACAACATCATGAAATCATGAAGAAAAATAAAACCCCCTCAAAGTGAGGTGGAAAATAACCAAGGTTGAGGTTGGAAGTGCCACCTCAACCCTATAGGAGCCTCAGAGAAGAAAGGAGAATCCTTCCATTCCTTGAAGAAAGAAGCCCTCCTAACTGAGGCTGCACGGGAGTCTCCCTGTATACTCATCCATACGGCCATCAAAGTATGTACGGTGTCTGTCCAGATATGTTTGTCCAGATACTAGCCAATGTTCACTTTGGATGCAGGGGTGCTTGAAATGAGTAGTATTGCAATGTTTGCACATGGCACACACATTGATATATGACATAAATGCATTGACCATGTTAATATCCATCAACTAAAGAAAATGCAAGTCTAAAATGTTGGGGTAGGGCTGCCAAAGTTTAGAGTGGATAATATGCATAAAGTTTGTGAGGCTTGCCAATTGGGTAAATAGGCAAGGTAAGCGTTTCCATGCAATGCAGGGATTAGTAAGAGACCCTTGGAGGTATTTCACTCTAATGCATGGATTATCAGAGAAGCATCCATGGGTGGATGCAAGTATTATGTGACATTTATGGCTACGTGTTAAGTAGCTTGGTTACAAAAGCTACTTATACATAAGCAGTAGTATATGGATGGGCCTGTTGTCAGTTGGTGTGACAATATTAATAGCATACATTTGGCAAACAACCTAGTCTATCATGCAAGAACAAAGCACTGAGATGCAATACCACTATGTGAGGGAGAAGGTTCCAACAAGTGATACAGATCTTGTTTACACTAGCACAAACAATAAGGTGGATGCCACTTTCACGAAGGCATTGGGCATAGAGAAGTTGAAGAGATATATTCCACAAGTGACAGAGGTGTTTTTGATTGGCTTGCATGGTGCAGAAGATGCAATTGAGCTGGAGGGGGAATGTTGAGATATCAAGCTCAACACATGTTCATACTCACGTGATGCTTGGTTGACCATTGCTCATTAATGGCACCGACATAGTTGGTGGCAAATATGCTTGGTACACCGCCAATAAATAACAACTATATGATAACTAGTTTTATACACTATAGCTAGTGGCATGGTTAGGGTTAGTCGAACACTTCTAGATACATAGTGTATACCTATCTTTTATAGATGTGTGTAGTGACTTTTTATAAGTAATAAGAGAAGACACTTTCGGGCCTCTTGTAAAATTTTCTTATTCTTAGCACTCGTGTATTTTGTTCATGTGAATTAATCAATACCAAAATTTGTACTAGTTTGGCTCTTGTGGGAAATATGATATTAAATATCCCCAAATATGTGTGTTACAATATTTTCTTACACGTTAAACCGAGGTAGCATATGCATATATAGTCAAAGCCTACATAAATTGTATATAATAAAAAAGGAATTATCCAATTTACCCGATGCCATCGGATTCCAATGTTGACGGTCTTGAACGGTACACTCGTTAAATAGGGGTAGCCATAATTTCATAATGGAAAAATTGATAAGATTAAATAGGGGTATTTATAATTCATAAGGAACCTTAAATAGGGGGTTTTTGTAAGGCTCATGCACTCACTTGACATAGCCCTTTTATAAGAAGTGAACTCCTCGGGAAGTGGGATGAGACCCATGAGTGACCATTTCATGATTACATCAAGCTACTAAAGAGTGGTAAGAAAATGGAAACTATCCATAATATATTAAGGAGACCAAACGGTTATGACCATGGAACGAATATTGACCATTAGATTAGATCTAGGTGTTATGTACACTTGGATGGATTTGTTTTGCATGCCAAGTCACTGTTTCATTTCTGTATCTTATACATTTGTTGTCTGCATTGAGTCACTATTTCATTTCTCCTAAGATGCATGTAGTCTTCTTGTCAGCATTGGATCAAAAGTAGACCATTAGATTAGTTCTAGGTGTTATGTACGTTGTGGTAGCGGAAGGTACATTTGGCGATTGCCATGCCATATCCGAAGCCCAATGGCAACGAAACTTTGCATGCATGTGGGGACCACCTATCTCGAGATTTGTGCCAATTTTGGTTGTCATCCAATGATGGGAACCATGGATTCTGCTCCATTTGACATCGTTTTCCTTCATTAGTGAGTAAAACACATATTCTAGATGGTATATCAGGCGATCCCTATGCCACATTCGAAGCCCGATGGCAATGAAACTTTGTACGCATGTGGGGATGACCTATCTCGAGGTTCGTGCCAATTTTGTTGGCCATCTAACGATGGGACCCATGTATTCAGTACCATTTGATTGCGTTTTCCTTCATTTGTCAGTAAAAACGCTCGGGGGGGTCACTCATTAACATGTAACATAGCACGTTAGTGCACGGAGGGGTATTTTTTTAATAGAGGGACTTACAATCCATTTACATACATGAGGGGATTTATAAAATAACAACTTAGTGTAATTTATATAAGTAGATTTACAGAGGGGTGTCAAAATTTTAAGATTAAAAAACGTATACATGCAAGAGGGGGTTCATCAATTACATGAGAAAATGTAAAAATGAAAGAATAGGGGTATTTTTAATACATGCTTGCTCGCACGTGCTATATGGGGTGCACAATATTTCTCTTCTGTTTCTGTTTTCTTGTGCTTTCATGTGTTTATGTTTTGTGCTTTTATCTGCCTTTCTTGTGCTTTTTGGTGGTTTTTGTAGTAGTTTTGTATATTGAGCTCTTTCAGCTTTTTTTGGGTGAACTGTGGTTTTATGTAATTTAAGTTTGTGCTTGCTTTGTGCTTTTTGGTGCTATATGGCGACAAGAATATATCAATATAATCGGCAACAATCCTCAAATAGCTTTCAGTCCCTTGCATACTTCTTTCTTTTCTTTTAGGGCTTCCTAGGAGGAGTTCATTCTCCACAGAGTTTGTTGGCTTGAGGATGAAGTAGAGAATGTTGGTTTGAGGATGAGTTTCATGTAAGATAAGTGGAATAGTATGTTGAGCAGTAACATGGGAAGCAGTTATGTTGGGAGATTCAATTGGAGCAGGTTGAAAGACAATGCATTAGTTTGCAATAGCAGGTCAAGAACAAGAAGGTGGATAAAGAAGAAGAAGTATATGATAAACTTTTAGCTAAAAAACAGAGTTGCAAAGCAAATATACAGCAGAACTAAAGGAGCAGAATGCAAATATTCAAGAGTTGATGCAATAGATGGAAAGAAGGACATAAATCAATGAGCTTATAAAGTCTTGGCTAGAACATATAAAAATTGAGTTTTTCTATCAACTGGATATGCTTGCAGCAGAAAATTCTAAGTTGTTAGTGGAGAAGTAATTGTTCACTAGAAGGATTCGATTGCATTATCTTCTTCTTCTTAGTTGCAAATAGCACATAACAACATAACAATAAGAGAGTGGGTATACCCTATATGTCTATCCCTAAAGTAGATGGTTCATGTGTGAGCGAAAACCAAGATACATGGCTAGCTAGCTACGCCACAACTACAACTACCCATGTCGCACTAGGAATTGCACATCTTGCACATTTAATTCTAGGTACCTTTAGGAGCAAAATTAATGCCCTTGGCATGGCACCCCTAGGCCAACTTTTGTCACGGTTAATTTGCCAACTTGCTTTGCTATGTTTTGCATTATGTCTAGCAACATTTAAACGAAAATTTTAATGTTTGTGTCAAAATTAGGGTTTAGGCTCAACCCTTGTGTAGACCATGAGCTATTTTTTCAATGAAGGAAACACATTTGCAAATACACATGACAACAATTAGAATATAAAGCCAACTTAAATTGAACGAAAATACTATATCAAGTAGCTATAGCACTTACAACTAGATCCATTCCCCCCTTGCAAGGAGTGGATTGGCACTAATCCCATCCAAGGGGCAATGACACTTGCAATGAGCTTAGTGTCATTCTACCCCTACAAAAAGGAGAATGGCACTGGTTCCAATCTCCACAAGCCAAGTGGGGATTGGCATTGGTGCCATTCTCCACATACTGATGTGTAGGTTTACACATTCCCATTATCAAAGTAATATTGGGGAGATTGGCACTTTTGCCAATCTCTCTGTGAGTTTGTGGAGAATGGCACTAGTGTCATTCCCCACATTGAAGGGGAAAGTGGAGTAGTGCCATTCTCCTTATTTCATGGGCAAGGGGGAAATGTTACTAGTGTCAGTTTGCCCTTCTAATGGGGATAGTGCAACTCTTGGGTCTTCAAGAATGTAGTATTTTAGTGCTCTATGGTTTGACGAGCATAGAGTCCTCCAATCAAAACATTTGTACTTTGGTCCTCCATATCGTAGAATAGTTTTTCAAATTTCAATGGTTTTGAGGGCAAACAAGCCAAGGCCAACTCCAATAATTATTGATCATTGATCATGAAAGGGATCCCCCTCACATAGAATTTATTGTGAACTTGGAGTGTAAGGTAGACAGTTTGAACTCATCGTGATCAATAAAATATTTGCATAGCACACATACTTCTCCTTTTCTTGTCTTCCAATCTAGTAAACATCAGAAATGCAAGAATGAAATCAAGTCTAGAGAATAACACAAGATAATATATTATTGAATTGAATGATCCACTGTACAAAATCCCTTATACATCACCCTTGAATATATTACATCAATGATTTTTGTAAATAAAGGCTTTGGAATTGTCCTAAATACCGCTTTACTGCAACACCATTAATGAATGGTTTCTCATATCCCAATTGTTGTGAGCAATGTGAATGGCCTCCATGTCTTTTAAAGTAGACACATGACTAATTCCTCTCAATTTTAACACATCTAATGGACTTAATAAAATAGGTGGATTTTGAGAAATACCTACAACTGGTGTTTGTGCATTTGATGGGACTTCAAAATTGTATGTCACACCGTTTTCATGCTCATCACCTCTGATGTTGGAGTTGGTTGAAGAAGTGTCTTGCTCTCCCTCACTATTGATTGTATTCCCTTCAATAATTACATTCATGCAATGGGGATACAACGGATGTCCAAATTCCACTAGAGTGATTGACCATATCTGTCAAAGTTAATCACGGCATACACATCCACTGCTACATCCAGACGAACTCAGAAGGGTAGTAGCTCATTAATCAAAACTGAATCCTTATGATCATAATTGAATGTTGTTGGAAAAGTGCAATTCCCTATTGGGCTAAGACACCCTTTGTATGGACTATTATCTATGAGGATGGCTGTATCGTGCTTGCAAATATCAGCCCATTGGTTCCGAACAAGTGTCAAAGGCTTGAACATTGCTTCCACTCCCATCCTATCTGGTCTATATACCTTTCCTCCTAGATGCATGTAGCATTGTTCTTGGCTGCATGAAATTACCCTACATGATGTTGTAGACTCTCGATGATTCCCATTACGTTCTTGTGCATAGCTGTTGACCAAATACCAACTTGAAAGTTGTCAAATAAAGCATCAAGAAACTGCATATAGCCTGGCCAAAGTACCAACCATTGTTTACCCATGCGTACACTTTCACAATTTGTTGACTTCGAGAAGTAGCATTGTAAAAGAAGTCCATTGAGATCCAATACAATATACAATTTGTTAAGTTTCTAACCGGTGATATATTGGGTATATGGACCTCTTCTATTTGATCTGTTACACAACCACATGTAGACATCCTTCAGTATGGATGCATTTAAATCAATAGAGAACCACAAATTTTCTTAAAAATGATTTGGATTTTAGGGGGAGGGGGGAGAGAGAGAGAGAGAGAGAGAGAGAGAGAGAGAGAGAGAGAGAGAGAGAGTCTCCATACTAAACATTGTAGAAAGTTTAGGCCATGAGGTCAAATTATTTATTCCTTGAACGTTATGTAGGAACACTTTGAATGTTAGAAGATATGCATTAGTCTTATATTATTGGCTCTCGACTCAAGATAGCTAAGAAAACATGATAAATTTATGAAAGATTAAAGATAGTTAAGAATACTTAACAACATCGTAAAACAATGTCATTTGTATACAAGTCTTTCAACATCTTGGGGTATGTGTGTAGAGCATGCCTTCTATTATGTCCAATCTTAAAGATTTTGCCAAATGGTAAAATTTTATCTAGTCTTTGTGAGGGATTGGGAGAGAGAGAGAGAGAGAGAGGAAGAGTAATGTGAGGGACTGGGGGAGAGAGAGAGAGAGAGAGAGAGAGAGAGAGAGAGAGAGAGAGAGAGAGAGTAATGTGAGAGATTGGGGGGGAGAGAGAGAGAGAGAGAGAGAGCGAAAGAGAGAGGGGAGGGAGAGAGAGAGAGAGAGAGAGAGAGAGAGAGAGAGAGAGAGAGAGAGAGAGAGAGAGAGAGAGGTAAGGAAAAGAGATAGGGCGAGAGAGAGAGAGAGAGAGAGAGAGAGAGAGAGAGAGAGAGAGAGAGAGAGTATCAAATGTTATTTCATGAAAACCTCTATCAAACATTGCCGAAAGCTTTGGCCACGTGGTCTTATTTTCATGCAAATACTATAAAAGATTAAAGACATCTTTGCATCCCCATCTTTTGGAAACAAGATGTGACAAAGTTTTGACCTTGTGGGATAAACTTTTCAAAGATATACAATCATTAGGATTTTGTTCCTACAAAAACAAGGTTCTCGCCATCTGGTGAAACCTTGTTCAAGTTACTCGCTTGTCTAGCTATTGTGGACATTAGATCTTGTCAAAGTCCTAACTCATCAAGAAGATTTGGCCATATGGTCAAACCTTCTCCAGGTTGTTGTTTTATATGGGTGCACATCTAACAAAGTTTTTGATTCAAGAGGAAGCTTTGCATCCCCACCATTTGGAAATAGGATGTGACAAAGTTTTGACCTTGTGGCATAAACTTTCAAGAGAAATAGACACATTAGAATTATTCTCCTAACAAAGGCCACCAAGTGAAACCTTATTCAAGTTGCTCTCTTTCTGGCCATTGTGGACATTTAGACCTTGTCAAAATCCTAACACATCAAGAAGCTTTGGGCATCATTAAGATTTGGCCATATGGTCAAACCTTGTCCAGGTTTATCTTATATGTGGATGCACATTCACAAAATTTTTTGCCACAAGGTGGAGACTTAACATCCCCAATCCTTTAGGAGCAAGAGGTGAAAAGGTTTTGACCTTATGGCATAAAATTTTTAGTGAAACAGACATCTGAAGAGACTTTCTTCAAGTTGCTCTCTTGTCAAGCCCCATTGTAAACATTTGGACCTTGTAAAATCTTTGGCCATCATGAAAATTTTGTCATATGGTCAAATCTTCTCCAAGTTGCATTTTATGTGGATGCACATCCACCAACATTTTTGCCACAAGGCATAAACTTTAACCTTTGGTAGGTTGCTCTTTGATTTGGCCATGTGGACAAAGTTTCAGCTAGGTGAAACTGTCTTAAAGTTGCTCTCTTGTTTGGCAATTGTGGACATGCAGCAATTGTCAAAATCCTAACAAATTAAGAAGCTTTGACCTTGTGGCATAAACCTTCTTAGCCATATGGACATTATTTTTGACTGGGTAAAACCTTCTTCAGGCTACTGTCAAGAAGCTTATTTAGCCATCAAGAGGGTTTGGACATTAAGGAAGCTTTGGCCTTCAGGCTACATCAAGAGGATTTGGCCATTTGGTCAAACCTTCTTGCACATCTAACAAAGTTGGGGCACCACTCATTATGGAGAGTATGCCATATGGTCACAAATTTGGCCATTTTGTCATAAGTTATAACTTCATCATAAACATTGTGCCTTATGGAAAAATATTTTGCATATGGTCAAATCATTATGCCATATGGCCAAACTTTTGAGCCATATGCTCAACAGATTATGCCTTATGGCCAAAATTTTTGAGGTGTGTGGTCTTCATCATAAAGATTATGCAATAAAGGCAAAGTTTTGACCATATGGTCAAATCATTTGCATAAGATCTAGATTATGCAATACGGTCAAAAATTTGGTCATAACTTCACCCATATGGTCTAAAATTTAATGGATATACTAAAAGGATTTGCCTCAAATTATTTGGTTATATGGTTAAATCTTTGGCCATGTGGCCAGATGGTCACCATGAAGAAAAAATTGGCCATCTTGCTTCTTTGGACACACAACTCACAAAAATTTGGCCACAAAGTCAAAGCATTGTGAGGGTTTCCTTGAGGAATTTCCTCATGAGCATATGGACAAAAAGTTTGACCATGTGGCCAAAACTTTTAAGGGAAGAAAAGCCCTCACAAAATTTTAATTAAATCTAGCCGGAATTTGAAATTCTAATTTAGGCGGGAATTTCTAGAGATTTAAATTTCAAATCGGCTCTATCTTAGTTTGGAATGTGAATTTGAATTTGAATTTGAATTTCATTTTGAATCTGTTAATGTGAGCGGAGAGGGACAGAAGGAGGGAGAGTGTGAGAGAAAACCTTCAACATGAGCTTAGGAGACATAGGGTGAGAGAGAGAGAGAGAGAGAGAGAGAGAGAGAGAGAGAGAGAAAGAGAGAGAGAGAGAGAGCTCTTCAACTAGCGAGGGAGGGAGAGAACGAGGGGGCGAGGTCACACTTACCTTTTCTTTAGCATCCTAGGAGTTGCCTACTTTGCAACAATTCTGGAGGATGCAATGGGGGTTTCTTCTACTGCACGACAACAAGTACGAGCACGGACGACGAGCCTACTTTGAATTTTGCTCAACTTTGTTGTAGTGTGAACACCATGGACAAGCACGAACTTGGAAGCCGCCTCAAATCTACAATGAGGACATGGATGACGTGATGTGGGCTCTCTCAGGCGGGCTCCTTTGTGAAATCTGCAGAGATCCGTGCATTTTGTGATGTGGGCTCTCTTAGGCATTCTGCAATCTACAAGTAGCGATTCTGACAAAGTGTAGACTTCGAGGGAGGTAGCAGAGTACAAAGGGCACCGTGCAATCTGCAGATTTGGTCGAGGGAGGTAGACAGACTACAGAGTGTCGAGGGCACCGTGCAAACAGGCAACAGAGTATGAGGCTTTGTTGTGCAGATTTGGTTGAGGGAGGCGATGGTCTAGGGAGGTAGCAGAGTAAGGATTCAACAACAATGGGCTACATATTTGGTCGAGGGAGGCAACAAAGGTCTCATGCAGGTAAGATTTCTTTTAGGGTTTAGGGTAAAATATACATTAGTTTATGTTCTTTTAAAATATGTATTCTTTTTTAAAAAGATATAAACATGGCCAAAAGACCCCTTCAAAACATTTATTCTTTTTTAGAGTTGGATTATGCAGAGGCATTTTCAGCTCTTGCTTCTCTTTTTAATATTAATTAAATCTTTCTTTTTTGCGCTCCAAAAAAAATCTTACATATACAGTCTTTATCTATGTTAGTATTCTTATATATTCTTTTCTTTATTAATTATGTCGTTTTGATAATAAATCAGCATAAACAGTTAGAATATACACAAATATATGTTCTTAATATGTCTTCATTATTTCTTTGTATGTTCTTAAAAAAATAATGTATTACTTCTTTATATATTCAATACATACAATTAGGTATATCTTAATGGATATACCTAAATGTATATCATAAATAAAGAACTTATCTAAGTGCATATACATATACATATACATATACATTTTCCATATTTATTTAAAATATCTATTCACACCCATGTATATATATATATATATATAATTTCATTTTTAATTTAATTAATTAATTAATTTAAAATGTATAATCAAATATAATATGTAAATATAAATATATTATATAAATAATAAATAAATGCACACAAAATATTTATAAATATGACCACATGGTTATTTAAATATAAAATGAAAGAAATATCAAAGATTTACATACAATACAATATGAAGATAATGAATAAATAAACAAATACATATAACTGCACATACATACATTCATTTAAATCTGGTCAGGGCAGTGGTCATTCAACAAGTGTGGAGGTATTGCAGGATTTTGATTTTTTAGTAGTAGTTAATTCCACATGATATGTCAATGCCAATTAGGTTTGAGATACTGTACTATCTGAATTTTTATGGTCCAAGGTACATAGAGTTTGCTACTTTAGCTAAATTGCTAAAGATGTAATTCTTTTCTTTTTTCCATTGATAATACCAAGCCTTTTCTTCGTTAAAAAAATGTATATATATTATTTTAATTATATATATATATCCATTCATTTAAATGGGAGGCCATTGGGACCCTAGCAACCATGTGCATCAATTTTATGCCAAAAAAACCCTTGTAAGGCAAAAATTTGACATCGTGCGACCAGAGCCAAGTTTTTGCAGCCCAAAATCCAACATCGTGCGACCAGAGCCCAAACTTTTCCATTGTTTTTTGTCCCTTCCCCCCTCGTTCACAATAGGCATTGTGTAACTTTGTCCATACATCAAACTCATTAGCACATTCGAGCTTGTCATTCTTCTTCTTTGCAAAAAGGAATTTTAAAGCCTTGACACCACCAAAGCTTGGCTTACAAGGAACATTGCTTGTTTTTCCAGATCTTTTCTCATCTTTTGTAATCTTTACTTCCCCAGTATGTAGTCCCATATCTGAAATAACCTTTTCAATTCTTGCAATCATCCTCTCACTCTCTTGTTGGGGCTTCAAGTTATATGCATCAATGATGTGCAGATGCACCAACTTTTCAATTATTCTCACAATAGCATGAAGCACACAAATGTGTACTTGCTCAAGAGGAATTTCAAGAATTGTGCTCCATGGTTGATCTTTCCCAGGAGCATCCCTATCTGGTGCCTTAGTTTAATCTATCTCTACAAGTTCAGAGGCCCATTGCTTTTGATTATTTTTACCACCCTTTGTAGGTACTCTCGTTTGCATGCACATTGGACAAGGATGGCTTGTATTTGCTCCATGTGCCACATTAAACATACATTTCATAGTCTTGAGGCAGCAACTAGATGCCATTCTACACGGTAGGATCCATAGCCCTCAACTTCAAGTAGCTCACCATTTTTATGACCTTTGATCACACTTGGGATATCGGTTTGGTCAAAAAGCCACTTCAAAATTGAATGTGACTCTTTCAGCACCTGCAAAAAAAACTCACATGTTTTTTCAAAATATTCTAAGTCTTTTTGCATTATTGCATTAAAATTCAAATTTTCATCATGCCTCAAAGGCAGCCAACCACCAAATCTCATGTTCTGATTGCACACTGAACTGTCTTGCATCATCAAGCTCAACTTCAAGGTCTAGTATTCTATTCATCATTGTCAAGCTAACTCTTTCTAATTTTTGACCTTTGACCACCTCACTTTCATCAAGCTTTAGTACAATCTTCAAAGTACCATTGCATTCCTCCATAGGCATATCATAAAACTTCACCATGGCTTGCAAAACTCTTCGAACATCCATCACAAAGTTATTGTTGATTGTCAATTCCAATTCTTTAGACTCTCCAGCCTTTGTTTTCAAAGTTAGTGTACTACATACATGCTGAGGCTCACTGACTTAATCAAGTATGCCCAAATTGAGTGCATGCCTAGCCTTATCAACATCAGTCGGTTTAGGAAGCAGGGCTTTAACTTTTGCTCCCACAAAAAGACATGTTGTTTTTAAGCTCTTAAATATGAGCCGATATGCCCTTGTACTTATCCTTGCAGTATCACAAACTCCCTGTGCACTAGTTGCATTGAAATTCTCCACAACTTTGTTCATTGACTCAGATGTTATCTTTGGATTTAGGCTTTTGAATTTTGGATGTTGTATAATAGACTCCAATATTTTTTTTGCAAACACTTCACCCATAGCGCCATAGTGTTCATCATGGATAGACATGAGTTCTGAAACACTCCTACAAGCTCTCACTCGACGCTTCCAGTGACCACTTTTCTTGGATATTTCATCCATTGGATGCAATTTCCTCTTATGTAGTCTTGGACCCATTGGAGTATCCTTCATGAATGATAATGTTTTTTCTAACTTCTTAATCTCATCCTTCAGAGCTATGTTTTGCATCTGTAAGTGAATTGCATTTATAGTGATCTCTCCCAATTGAGCATTTGATGTTTCAACAAAAGCATTGAAGTTGGGGTGGTGCAAGATATCTTCATGAAAATGTTGGTCTCTCTATTGGTTCTACATTTGGTCTCCTCATAGATGGTGAGCTACAAACATTTTTGGAAACAATCACACCATTGGGTTATGTCAAAGATATGCCAACTCTCTCCTTATCAAACTAGGTTACTTTTCTTCTACTAGTGTTATGAGAAGTTCTTTGTTCATGATTATGAAGATTACAAAGATGGATAGTGTCAGCAAAGGAGGGATATGAAAGAGTGTGGATCTGATCTAGATGCACTTCTCCAATTAAAGAGGACCTGCAAATATCCATATTTCTAAAGCATCCTATACCCTGGACAAATGGATGGACCAATTAGACCACACATATTCAAGATGGCTAATAAAGGTTCAGCTAGGATCATAACTTGATTTGATTAATCAAATGAGACCAGGTGGGAACTTGGAGGACATGTGGGTGCATTTCAGCCCCACTCATAGAGTGCAGGGATGGACAACAATGTCTGCACATGTTTATGACCCTTTCATTCAAGAGCTATTAACAGTTGTTGCAATTTTTTATTTCAAGATAGAGGCCCAAGTGCAATTTTAAAAGATGATAAATGAGCTCTAAATGAGACAATGGGGAAGATAGGGTTTCCAAGGGCACAATTTTGTGACTTCATGGCAAACGAGGCACAAGCATGTTTTCAATAGTGGACCTAACAATATCATGTTTGGGAATGAAAGATCTTGCATATCTCATGGGGAGAAAAGTATGATTGACCATACACATGCATGCATTAAGCTCCCACATCAAGAAGAGCATAAGATTTTGTGCCACAAGTGGAGGACTACGCATACTCAAGTAGCAACAGTTTGAACATAGAGCTCGCATAAGAGCTTGGTGGAGAGTTGGACATGCAAAGGTGCCAACCTTAGAAACATGGCTTGCTTGTGGGATGTGAGAGTAGATCATTGGGAGTGATGGCTTCTTACAGTAGCAAGATACCATGGCTTTGTTCCAAATACCAATCTGTTAGAGGTTGCCACATTAAGCATGAAGGCTAGGCAAGGATCCATGGAATAAGTTTCTTTGTATGATGCTTCTGCATCAAATTTAGTAGCATGTGTCCTTCAAAGTGCAAAGTACAATGCCTACCTTTTAGGAGACCATGTTGGCTCAAGTTGCACCTTACAAAGGCTCGAAGAGCAATTCATGAGTAGAGATATGCCTATACCACCAAGATCAAAGGTTGTGCATGTGATAGATACAGTGCTTAATGAATCTGTATTGGAATAAATGACAGCCAAAAACCTTGATAATGAGAGGATTGTGAGATGCCAGAGAGGTGCACAAGGCCCCAACATCATAAATGAGAGGGATAGTCATCGGCATGAGTATGTGCATGCAAAAACCCCTATGGGGAGACCAAAGAGGAGATTAGAAAGAAATGAAATAAATTCTAGGGTGCAATATTGCAAAGAGAGCCTGGTTCATGATGCAAACTGGGCAATATGACACACAAAACCATGCAGCATGGTTACATGCTTTGGCTTCTTGAGGTCCATGGGTACTCAAAGTGGAGCCTTGATAAATGAAATAGGAAGGGGATCTTTGATCGTTGTCCTAGCTCCATGCTTTAAGGGTAGTTGAGCTCATCAAATGGCATTGTTTTGGTTTTGCAAAAATGATGTGTCACACACATGGAGTCTAGATAGTCAAAATTTTAGGAGTTCGAAGGCCTGTACTAGGTCAATGTAAGGTTGCACAAGGTGTAAATCTTACTATGTTTGAGAAATATTCTCTTGTTCACTTTGGTTTCCTATTTGAGGATGATGCCAATGATGTGACTCTAGGACATGCAATGCCTTCAGAAGATAGGAGCCACTAAAACGAGATATAAAGAATATACGATGTAGTTCTACCCTTAACAAAAACTTTAAGGACAGCTTAAATACTATAGCACAAATGCAAGGGGAGGTTGGTGTGTGAGAGTGTGGTTATACCAAATGAGAGTGTGGTCTTCCATATAAAGATAAAGGGATCTATCAAGAAAGGCCTCACATATGTAGTACACGTATCAAAATTTCCACATTATTCTTGCATGGTCATGAAGAGAGACAAAGAAAGAAACCTACATGCCATGCACGCATATCTACTTTGTTTTTATTTGTATTTTGTGTTCATTCATCAAGTTGCATTAACAAATTTGGAGCTATACCAAGCATTGTCAAGACCTAGAAATCATTTTGCTATGGGAGAGATATCATAGGTGTCCTTAGGATGACATCATTTTGTTGTGGGAGAGATATCATAGATGACTTTAAATAGACATCATTTTGTTGTGGGAGAGATATCTATAAATGGCTTTGGAAAGACATCATTTTGGTGTGCAAAAATATTATAGACATCTTTAGAAGGTCATTATCTTCTTGTGATGATGTAGCATACATTTCAAAATATCATGTATCTATAGTCAAAATATCATGTATCTATGGTCAAAACTCATCTACAAACAAGTTGTATGTATCTAGAGATGAAGTGGTTTAAATTTATGCATTACTTTTGTATTTTATAATCATAAAATACATGCTAAAATAATTGGAAGAAACACACCAGTAGGTATATTCTTTTGTTCTTACATAAGACATGCAAGTCTGTGGAAAGATATGCATGTGCTATTAATCTACAAAAATGTCAGTCTATTGTTTATTATTCTCAAGATAAAAAAGTGTTTACATGGTAGCAATAATTATGTCATTGGTGTGGAAGATGCTTCTAATTGTGCCTTTCAAAGATTTGTCCATTGTATTTCTACCTTGGCTACTTCAATCACTATAAGTAGTCAAGGATACTTTAATTGGCATTAAATGTAACCCTCCACTATTCCAATCTCAATTTTAAACGTTTTTTCCCCTAAAATTTCAAATTGACATGTATTACCTTTAATACTTGAATTTAATTGATAAGCTCTATTTGAGCAACACCCATCCACTAGAAAATGGCCTTGATTGCTTGAATATGATTTTGATGGGTGAAGTTTTTCAA
Source organism: Dipteris shenzhenensis (assembly GCF_047967505.1). Taxonomy (NCBI): domain Eukaryota; kingdom Viridiplantae; phylum Streptophyta; class Polypodiopsida; order Gleicheniales; family Dipteridaceae; genus Dipteris; species Dipteris shenzhenensis. The sequence goes on along the minus strand of NC_141601.1, from coordinate 29,632,031 downwards.
GATAGGAATGATTACTTTATTGCAAAGTTTTTTGTTTTTGTTGGTGTGGAATATGACATGATGCTTTGCGATTGTGCTCTCCAAAAATTTGTGGCATAATTTTGTTTCTACTAGTAGCTACTTGTTTGGTCTTATAACCATCCAAACTGAATGTTTTCTTTAATCATTTGATGCAAATTGACTTGTTTAGAGTATTTCATTCTAGATTGCCATTCAATTGCTAAGCTCTATGTTAAGCCTTGCTACCACCCAAAAGAATAAACTTCATTGCTCAAAGATTATATTGCTCGGGACATTTTGCTCAAGGAATGGACATCCTCATTGAGGACCTCCCTCCTGCACTGGCCTCAAAATTTTGATCCACCTTTCGTATATATCATCCTTGTAGGTTACCATATGGGTATCCTTGTTGGAAAAGTTAGCAGCCATAATCACATTTGCAATTGATATGAAATACTTAAAAAAGTCAAATGAAAATTATAATCAATACATGTAACAACTAAGTTCAAATCAAACCTCTGTAGACAAAGTAGGGCTAATGAAGAATGGCAATAGTGGTTCCACTCTTCCTCTCTACTCTACAGAGAGTTGCACCAATGCCATTCTCCTACAAGGGATGACAATTTAATCATTCTCCTCGAGAAGAGAGTGGCACTAGTGCCATTCTTACTCTACACTCTTTCTTCTAAGGGCATAGAGTAAGAATGGCACTAGTGCTGCTCTCTTTTTTGCGAAAGAATGACATTAGTTCTATTCTCCAATAGAAATGGGAGCAAAAACTTTTGAAATAGACAATGAAAAGTATATTTGAAACCTTTAACAACAAATATAGCAATTAAACAGTAGGAAACCTTACATCCTAGTTTTGGCGATCCTTATGAGCTTTCATAAGTCCTGGGGCTACTGTCCTAGGGTTGGCCTATTTGGTTGCCCAAAGGCAATCCATTTAGACCTAAGATGTTGAATGAAATCAATGTAACACCGTATTTGGGAATTTTGGAATTTTTAGATACTTTGGGAATTCTCAAATGAGGAAAATCCCATTAAATTTGGGAATTTCGTTAATATGGAATTGGCCATGAGGTAGTATGTTTTTATAGTTGCATGGAAATTGCCATGAGATGGTATGGAACTTGCATGGTGTGATTGTAATTTTTGTAACACTAACAACATGCATCCACATGGTATAGGATTGAAAATACTCACATTGGTGGTGTTTATAAAACACCATTTACAAAAAATCAATATGCTGGTGTTCATAAAAACCATTTGTAAGGCTTGCATAACCTTCTTACTTCACAATGATGAATCTCCAAAGGACAACTATAGTTTTTTCGAGACTTTGCCGCATGTTTTGGTGGGATTTTTCTTTTTTGGGGGAGTTTAGCACTTGTATGCATCTATGCAAATACGATACCATCTATATTCTCCCATTGCTGGAGGATCCTTTGTGTTGCACATCCAAAATTTATCCCAACACCCTGAAACATTTTGTCGAATGCAAATTGGTGCCCAATATTGTATAAGTATATTTTTGTGATTGTCCAATGTCCTATTCACATCTATGTCACTTTCTGCACTCTAAGCCATATTGGGTAAATTGAGTCTAGTGGCCGAACAAGCACAAAATCACCATTATTGGCATCCACCATTGGCTTAAATGCATCTTTGGGCCTTTTTTTGAAGGCCCACAAAAGGATCATCCAATTCTTCCAACTCTTCAAAGTCATCCTAAGTCATCCATTACAACAGATGTTCCTTCACCCTGTTGGAAGCATGGGCTCCCTAGAATTGTCCCTCTTCCACAATTTAATGCCACCTTCTCTCGGTAGCCACTCCATAGATTTTGGATGCATCTTGTACTGCACGTTTGTCATGTTTCCTTTCATATAAAACCTAAATTGTAGTGGCTTTGAATGCCCCACCAATGCATCCTACCCGTCACACAAGAAGCCATTGATGTAACTCTTGAAATCAGGGACATGGGTTATTGGGAATGGTGCGAGCCTTGAAGATTGACACATTTGAAAATGATGCATCAAGTGTGGGAAAGTGAAAGTCATGCTTGTTTTGAGATTCTAAGAGAATTTGCTAAACATGGCATCAATGTCCTCATGTATATGACCCACCATAAGAAATACCAGTTGTATCATCTTGAAGGTCCCTCGTGCCACCAAGAGTGATAAAAATGCAAACAAATAGCAATTTGTATTCTTTGATCCACAATTGTCAAGCTGTAGTTGTAAGTTTTCAAGCAATCATCTGAACTCCATTTGCTGATGCTACCATCTTATCCACACACATGTTTTGATTGATATTACCTTGGTGATGATACAACACCTTTCATAAATTTAGTGCACGTAGAAGTGCATTGCTTGATCTCAGCATACCATCCTTTGCAAGATCACCCTTCTCATGTCTCTCCACCCTCTCTAAGTTTTGTAAACACATGGACAATGATGCAATAGTGCAAAGCAAAGTGACCATATTGACCTTCCCCATGCCCATGTGTGATAACTTATGTTAGTGATAGTAACAATTGAGGGCATTTTTCCGTCCTCTTTCTATCACACCCTCAATCTTTGTATTGCTATCTTTTGTTGATCTGGTACCACCCATGTATTCATCCTCTAGCAATGGTGTTCCACCCTCAAATGTGAGACCCTTGATATGTCACCTCACGAAATTGACACAATTTAGATTATCACTGATAGTTGACGATGCACTAGCATTGTATCTCCTATCCACCACTACACCTACATCAAGGTCTCCTAGCATTTCAAAATCAATAGCCTCATATGGGTAGGCCAAAATGATGACCCCTGTGCCAAGGTACTATGTTTTTTCCTCTAACCATAGTACCACTCTCCTTTCTCTCTAACTATCACATAAACTAATGCAATCAAAATCTCCAAGCATATCATCACATTGCATTGAAGTCCCATCACCATTGCATAGGTTAGTTCTACCATTTTCATGGTGGCCAAAAGCATTGTGTAGTGTACCGTCATGGTTTTGTGGTACCTTCATTACATTTTCACTAGTCCACTTCACAAAACTACCAACAGCATCACAAAATTTGCAAGCATCATCAGTTGGAAATGGCAAAGTGCTTTACTATTGAGACTTTCTCCACTGACACCGATAGGCATCCAACCCCAAGAGTTTCCTATGGCATCTGTCAAATGGATTTGTTGCTTGTACCCTTCCCCCTGTAGCCACAACTTCATGGTTAACTATCAAGTTGACCATATCTTCACATCATATTTCTTCACCCGTGATGCCTATAAAGTAAAATGAGAACTTTTAGTTAGTAAATTAACATAAAAATTCTACCACGTGGTGGTATCTCTCCCACTCCCCACATCTCTCTCTCTCTCTCTCTCTCTCTCTCTCTCACACACACACACACACACACACACACACACACACACACAGAATGTAAAAGTTTTGACCATATGACCAAACCTTTATGATGACTAGAAGGTGTCAACATAATCACAAACAAGTGGCCAAAACTTCATGAAAGCAAGGCGGTGGAGGTGGTGTGCAAAATAAACTATGATAGAGCAAGGGCAAGTTTTGACCTTGTCGTCAAATCTATACAAGGGAACAATGGTGTCCAAACAAAGCCTAGGTGGGTGACCCATCACAAGTATGCAGCCCGAAAAAGATTTGACCTTGTGGCCAAATATTTGTGATTGCAAGATGGTGTCCACATGAACAAAGAGTGCAGAGAAGTTTTGAGCTTGTGGTGAAAGCACAAGGGTGTCCAAACAAACCATTGAGGAGAGTACATACACCCGTAGGCAATCTATGGAAGTTTTCATCTTGTACATTAATCATTTGCCTAGGATAGATTTGACCATGTGGTAAAATCTTTGCGACGTGTCCACACATTCACAAAGCCCCAATAAGTTTTGACCTTGATGAGGACAAGATCCTGCCTACACAATCAGAAAGCATATGGCGGTTTTAACCAAGCGGTCAAATTTTTTGTAGTGTCTACATATGTATTTATATTTGTTGTGTGTGAGTGCATGTGGAAAAGATTTGACGTTGTGGCCAAATCTTATGAACAAGTTGAGGAAAATATTTTCCCTTGTGGAGAAATCTTCATGAGTCATAAGTTTTTCTTGTAAGATAATCTTTTTGAATTTGTTTCCCTTGAAAGTTTTGGCCACAAGGGCTAAACTTCTACACATCTTCTTCTTGAGGTAGTCTCATAAGGAGGCTTTGGAAACCCTCAAAAATTTTTGACCTTATGACCACATCTTTATGAGTTGTCCAAACATATCCTTGACTGGTATTCTTAAAAAGAATTGGAAACATTGATGAGAGAGTAGGTAGACTAGAGAAGTTTTCATCTTGTAGATTAATCATTTGCCTAGGAAGGATTTGACCATGTGGTAAAATCCTTGCGAGATGTCCACACATTCACAAAGCCTCGATAAGTTTTGACCTTCACAAGGACAAGGGCTTATCCACACAATTAGAAAGGAGATGGAAGTTTTGACCAGGTGGCCAAATCTTTCCAAGTGTTTACATATGTATTGATGTGTGTGTGTGGGGGGGGGTGGGGGGGGAGTTTTGACCTTATGAAGCTCACAAAAAGATTTGACCTTTTGGCAAAATTTTCATGAGTCAAACATTTTTCTTGTGTGATAATCTTTGTGAGTTTGTTCCCCTTGAAAGTTTTGGCCACAAGGTCTAAACTTTCCCAAGG